>NC_057812.1:176572935-176682526 GCF_018294505.1 Triticum aestivum
CGTCTGTTATTGCTAGTTATGGTAGGCAACTTGGTGGTGAATCTAGGAAACTTCAGAGTGCTTGCAGGCAACTTAGAAAAGCAATGATAAAAAACTTCAAAATATTCTAGGCAACTATTTTATAAAGTTAAGCAACTGAGCAACAATGGTAGGCAACTAATTACCAATAGCAGGCAATTGGCATCAATGGTAGGCAATATATAGTACTTATAGGAAACTGATATCAACCATAGACAACTGACCATCAGGAAAAGACAACTGAGCAGCCATAATAAACAAGTCGGGATAGTGTTAGAAAAATTCACAGGTACACATAATGCAGTGAAGTTTCTTTGTATGTAGCAGTAAAGGTGCCTTGTGTTTTGTGTGTTTTTTCTCATTTCTACGCGAACCAACTTATTGGCAGTCCTACTAGGCCACAAGGAAGAAGTTGCTTCCCTATAGCACTATAGTTGCCTCAAGTCACACTCAAAGTTGCCCTAAAAAAAGTTCGACAAAACCTACTCAAATGAGATCTAGTTTTGAATAACTCGTCGTGAGAAACCCAACGGTGAAAACAGAACTGGATTTTGACGCTTGAATCAAAATTTACGGCTTTTAACATGTTTTGAGCCCCAAATAAATCTATGTGGGGACAAGATCTAGGCCGATTTCTTTGTTAACGTAGCATGGTCGCATGGGCATGGGAGAGGTAGTGGTAGGTGCTACCTCTTGAGCACTGCGTTGGTTTTCCCTTAAAGAGGAAAGGGTGATGTAGTAAAGCAGCGTAAGTATTTCCCTCATTTTTTGAGAACCAAGGTATCAATCCAGTAGGAGACCATGTGCGAGTCACCTCGTACCTACACAAACAAATAAGAACCTCGCAACCAACGCGATAAAGGGGTTGTCAATCCCTTCACGGCCACTTGCAAGAGTGAGATCTGATAGAGATGATAATAATAAGATAAATATTTTTGGTATTTTTATTATATAGATTGAAAGTAAAGATTGCAAAATAAAATAGATGGAAACTTATATGATGGAGAATAGACCCGGGGGCCATAGGTTTCACTAGTGGCTTCTCTCAAGATAGCATAAGTATTATGGTGGATGAACAAATTACTGTCGAGCAATTGATAGAAAAGCGAATAATTATGAGAATATCTAGGTATGATCATGTATATAGGCATCACGTCCGTGACAAGTAGACCGACTCTTGCCTGCATCTACTAATATTACTCCACACATCGACCACTATCCAACATGCATCTAGAGTATAAAGTTCATAAGAACAGAGTAACACATTAAGCAAGATGACATGATGTAGAGGGAAAAACTCATGCAATATGATATAAACCCCATCTTTTTATCCTCGATGGCAACAATACAATACGTGTCGTTTCCCTTTGTGTCACTGGGATCGAGCACCGCAATATTGAACCCAAAGCTAAGCACTTCTCCCATTGCAAGAAAGATCAATCTAGTAGGCCAAACCAAACTGATAATTCGAAGAGACTTGCAAAGATAAACCAATCATACATAAAAGAATTCAGAGAAGATTCAAATATTGTTCATAGATAATCTGGATCATAAACCCACAATGCATTGGATCTCGACAAACACACCGCAAAAAGAAGAGTTACATCGAATAGATCTCCAAGAGAATCGAGGAGAACTTTGTATTGAGATCCAAAGAGGGAGAAGAAGCCATCTAGCTACTAGCTATGGACCCGAAGGTCTGAAATAAACTACTCACACATCATCGGAGGAGCCATGGAGTTGATGTAGAGGCCCTCCGTGATCAATGCCCCCTCTAGTAGAGCTCCGGAAAATGCCCCAAGATGGGATCTCTTGGGTACATAATGTTGTGGCGGTGGAAATGGGGTTTCGTGGTGCTCCTGGATGTTTGCGGGGTATATGGATATATATAGGAGGAAGAAGCAGGTCAGTGGTGCAACGAGGGAACCATGAGGGTGGAGGGCGCGCCTAGGGGGGTGAGCGCGCCCCCTGCCTCATGGCCTCCTCGATTGATTCTTGACGTCCACTCCAAGTCTCCTGGATCACGTTTGTTCCAAAAATAACGCTCCCGAAGGTTTCATTCCGTTTGGACTCCGTTTGATATTCCTTTTCGGCGAAACTCTAAAATAGGCAAAAAAGCAGCAATTTGGGCTGGGCCTCCGGTTAATAGGTTAGTCCCAAAAATAATATAAAAGTGTAAAAATAAGCCCATTAACATCCAAAATAGATAATATAATAGCATGGAACAATCAAAAATTATAGATACGTTGGAGACATATCAAGCATCCCCAAGCTTAATTCCTTCTCGTCCTCGAGTAGGTAAATGATAAAAACAGAATTTTTGATGTGGAATGCTTCCTAACATATTTTTCAATGTAGTTTTTCTTTATTGTAGCATGAATGTTCAGATCCGAAAGATTCAAGATAAAGGTTTAATATTGATATAGAAATAATAATACTTCAAGCATACTAACTAAGCAATCATGTCTTCTCAAAATAACATGGCCAAAGAAAGTTATCCCTACAAAATCATATAGTCTGCCTATGCTCTATCTTCATCACACAAAATATTAAATCATGCACAACCCCTATGACAAGCTAAACAATTGTTTCATACTTTTGACGTTCTCAAACATTTTCAATCTTCACGCAATATATGAGCGTGAGCCATGGATATAGCACTATGGTGGAATAGAATGGTGGTTGTGGAGAAGCAAAAAAGGAGAAGATAGTCTCACATCAACTAGGCGTATCAACGGGCTATGGAGATGCCCATTAATAGATATCAATGTGAATGAGTAGGGATTGCCATGCAACGGATGCACTAGAGCTATAAGTGTATGGAAGCTCAACAAAAGAAACTAAGTGGGTGTGCATCCAACTTGCTTGCTCACGAAGACCTAGGGCAATTTTTTTGAGGAAGACCTAGGGCAATTTGAGGAAGCCCATCATTGAAATATACAAGCCAAGTTCTATAATGTAAAATTCCCACTAGTTTATGTAAGTGACAACATAGGAGACTCTCTATCATGAAGATCATGGTGCTACTTTGAAGCACAAGTGTGGAAAAAGGATAGTAACATTGTCCCTTCTCTCTTTTTCTCTCTTTTTTGGGCCTTTTGGCCTTTTTTCGTCCGGAGTCTCATCCCTACTTGTGGGGGAATCATAGTCTCCATCATCCTTTCCTCACATGGGACAATGCTCTAATGATGATCGTCACACTTTTATTTTCTTACAACTCAAGAATTACAACTCGATACTTAGAACAAAATATGACTCTATGTGAATGCCTCCGGCGCTGTACCGGGATATGCAATGAATCAAGAGTGACATGTATGAAAGAATTATGAACGGTGGCTTTGCCACAAATACAATGTCAACTACATGATCATGCAAAGCAATATGACAATGATGAAGCGTGTCATAATAAATGGAACGGTGGAATGTTGCATGGCAATATATCTTGGAATGGCTAAGCAAATGCCATAATAGGTAGGTATGGTGGATGTTTTGAGGAAGGTATATGGTGGGTTTATGGTATCGGTGGAAGTTGCGCGGTACTAGAGAGGCTAGCAAATATGGAAGGGTGAGGGTGCGTATAATCCATGGACTCAACATTAGTCATAAAGAACTCACATACTTATTGCAAAAATCTATTAGTTATCGAAACAAAGTACTACGCGCATGCTCCTATGGGGATAGATTGGTAGGAAAAGACCAACACTCGTCCCCGACCGCCACTCATATGGAAGGCAATCAATAAATAAATCATGCTCCGACTTCATCACATAACGGTTCACCATACGTGCATGCTACGGGAATCACCAACTTCAACACAAGTATTTCTCAAATTCACAACTACTCAACTAGCATGACTCTAATATCACCATCTCCATATCTCAAAACAATCATCAAGTATCAAACTTTTCCTAGTATTCAATCCACTTATATGAAAGTTTTTATTATGCCTAAAAGCAAATTGCCATGTTGTTCTAAAGGACTCTCAAAATAATATAAGTGAAGCATGAGAGATCAATTATTTCTATAAAATAAAACCACCACCGTGCTCTAAAAGATATAAGTGAAGCACTAGAGCAAAAACTATATGGCTCAAAAGATATAAGTGAAGCACATAGAGTATTCTAATAAATTCTAATTCATGGGTGTCTCTCTCAAAAGGTGTGTACAGCAAGGATGTAACACCCACGATGCGGCTATATCTCCCATGTGTCGAGGCACGACTTAGAGGCATAACCGCATTGTAGTTTTGTCGCAAGAGGGGTAATCTTCACACATCCCATGTACTGAATAAGAAAGGGATAAAGAATTGGCTTACAATCGCCACTTCACATAAATACAAGTTAAACATACATCATCCATAATACAATCAAAGGTCCAACTACGGAACCAAAATAAAAGAAGACAACCCCAAAAGCTAGACCCCTGATCGTCCCAACTGGGCTCCATTACTGATCAATCGAAAAAGACATAAAACATCAATCAAGATCTTCATCGGGCTCCCACTTGAGCTGGGTTGCGTCACCTGCACTGGTATCATCGGCACCTGCAACTGTTTGGAAGTATCTGTGAGTCGCGAGGACTCAGCAATCTCACACCCGTGAGATCAAGACTATTTAAGCTTATGGGTAGGATAGGGTAATTAAGGTGGAGCTGCAGCAAGCACTAGCATATATGGTGGCTAACATACACAAATAAGAGCGAGAAGAGAAGCAACGCAATGGTCGAGAAGCTAGAAGTGATCAAGAAGTGATCCTAAAACTACTTACGTTCAAGCATAACACAAGACCGTGTTCACTTCCCGGACTCTGCCGAGAAGAGACCATCACCGCTGCACACACGGTTGATTCATTTTAATTAAGTCAAGTGTCAAGTTCTCTACAATCGGATATTAACAAATTCCCATCTGCCACATAACCGCGGGCACGGCTCTCGAAAGTTTATACCCTACAGGGGTGTTCCAACTTATCCCATCACAAGCTCTCACGGTCAATGAAGGATATTCCTTCTCCCAGGAAGACCCGATCAGACTCGGAATCCAAGTTACAAGACATTTCGACGATGGTAAAACAAGACTAGCAAAGCCGCCCAATGTGTCGACAATCCCGATAGGAGCTGCACATATCTTGTTCTCAGGGCAACACCGGATGAGACATCCTACGAGTAAAACCAAACCTCAAGTTTCCCCGAGGTGGCCTCGCAGTCTACTCGGTTCGGACCAACACTTAGAGAAGCACTGGCCCGGGGGGGGGGGGTTAAAATAAAGATGACCCTCGGGTTGGCCGACCCAAGGGAAGGGTAATAGGTTGTTAGGCAAATGTAAAACCAAGGTTGGGCCTTGCTGGAGGAGTCTTATTCAAAGCAAACTGTCAAGGGGTTCTCATAACACCCAACCGCATAAGGAATGCAAAATCAAGGAACATAACACCGGTATGACGGAAACTAGGGCGGCAAGAGTGGAACAAAACACCAGGCATAAGGCTGAGCCTTCCACCCTTTGCCAAGTATATAGATGCATTAATTAAATAAGAGATATTGTGATATCCCAACATAACCATGTTCCAACATGGAACAAACTTCAACTTCACCTGCAACTAGCAACGCTATAAGAGGGGCTGAGTAAAACGGTAACTTAGCCAAACAACGGTTCGCTAGGAAAGGTGGGTTAGAGGCTTGACATGGCAATATGGGAGGCATGTGATACATCTCCAACATATTTATAATTTTTGATTGCTCCATGCTATATTATCTACTGTTTTGGATGTTTATGGGCTTTATTATACACTTTTATATCATTTTTGGGACTAACCTATAAACCCAGAGCCCAGTGCTAGTTTCTGTTTTTACCTTGTTTTAGGGTTTTCGAAGAAAAGGAAAACCAAATGGAGTCCAATTGACTTGAAACTTCACGGAACCCATTTTTGGAAGGAAAGAAGCCCAGAAAACTTGAAGTGCACGTAAGGGAAGCTTCGAGGAGGCCACGAGGTAGGGGGCGCACTCACCCCCTAGGGGGCGCCCTCCACCCTCGTGGGCCCCTCGTGCCCCCCCGACGTACTTCTTCCGCCTATATATCTCCATATACCCTAAAACTTCCAGAGAGCACAATAGATCGGGAGTTCCGCCGCTAGAAGCCTCCGTAGCCACCGAAAGCCAATCTAGACCCGTTCCGGCACCCTGCCGGAGGGGGAATCCCTCTCCGGTGGCTATCTTCATCATCCTGTCGCTCTCCATGACGAGAAGGGAGTAGTTCTCCCTCGGGGCTGAGGGTATGTACCAGTAGCTATGTGTTTGATCTCTCTCTCTCTCTCTCTCTCTCTCTCGTGTCTTGATTTGGCACGATCTTGATATATGGCGAGCTTTTCTATTATAGTTGGATCTTATGTTTCTCCTCCACCTCTACTCTCTTGTAATGAATTGAGTTTCCCCTTTGAAGTAATCTTATCGGATCGAGTCTTTAAAGATTTGAGAACACTTGATGTATGTCTTGCCGTGCGTATCTGTGGTGACAATGGGATACCACGTGATTCACTTGATGTATGTTTTGGTGATCAACTTGCGGGTTCCGCCCATGAACCTATGCATAGGGGTTGGCACATGTTTTCTTTGTGATTCTCCAGTAGAAGCTTTGGGGCACTCTTTGAGGTTCTATGTGTTGGTTGAATAGATGAATCTGAGATTGTGTGATGCATATCGTATAATCATACCCACGGATACTTGAGGTGACATTGGAGTATCTAGGTGACATTAGGGTTTTGGTTGATTTGTGTCTTAAGGTGTTATTATAGTACGAACTCTAGGGTTGTTTGTGACACTTATAGGAATAGCCCAACAGATTGATTGGAAAGAATAACTTTGAGGTGGTTTCATACCCTACCATAATCTCTTCATTTGTTCTCCGCTATTAGTGACTTTGGAGTGACTCTTTGTTGCATGTTGAGGGATAGTTATGTGATCCAATTATGATATTATTGTTGAGAGGACTTACACTAGTGAATGTATGAACCCTAGGCCTTGTTTCAACGCATTGCAATACCATTTACGCTCACTTTTATCATTCATTACCTTGCTGTTTTTATATTTTCAGATTACAAAAACTATTATCTACCATCCATATACCACTTGTATCACCATCTCTTCGCCGAACTAGTGCACCTATACAATTTACCATTGTATTGGGTGTGTTGGGGACACAAGAGACTCTTTGTTATTTGGTTGCAGGGTTGCTTGAGAGAGACCATCTTCATCCTACGCCTCCTATAGATTGATAAACCTTAGGTCATCCACTTGAGGGGAATTTGCTACTGTCCTACAAACCTCTGCACTTGGAGGCCCAACAACGTCTACAAGAAGAAGGTTGTGTAGTAGACATCAAGCTCTTTTCTGGCGACGTTGCCGGGGAGGTTAGCGCTTGAAGGTATATCTTTAGATCTTGCAATCGAGTCTTTTAGTTTCTTGTTTTATCACTAGTTTAGTTTATAAAAGAAAACTAAAAAATGGAATTGAGTTTGTCTCATACGCTTCACCTTTTTAATATCTTTCGTGAGTATGATGGAAAGGATAATTGTGCTCAAGTGCTAGAAGAAGAAATCTATAAAAATTTTGGCACTAAATATTTGAATGATAAGCATGACTGCAATGTTGTTAGTACGAATTCTTTGAATATCCATGATACTAATGATGATTGCACTAGTTATGATGAAAATGTCTCCAATAGACATGTCAATTTTTGTGGAGTACATTGGGTTTGTAAGTACACACCAAATAGGGAAGATAGATATTGCAAGAGGCATAAGTACTTAGAAACTAAATTGTTGGAAGAAAGACTAGATGAATGTGCTGAAAATTAAAATTATCTTGGCCATACTTGTGAGCTTTGCAATGAACATGATCATTTCAGTACCCAATGCAAATTGTTTCATGATCGTATCGTGTCCAAAAATTGTGATGACTTGATTTCCCTTGCACATCATAATGAACTTAGTTTGCTTATGGGTTACGAAAATGAAACGTATAACTAATTATCTTCTAGAATTTGCCCGTTATAAACTTCTTGGATTTGATCTAGAGGAAATTTATATGTATTGTGCGGTGAACTGTATTGAGAATCCTTATATTGCCAACTACATAAAGAAAAGAAAACAAATAGAGGATGAAGAGAATACTAATGAAAGGGAAGAGACTTCCCAATATCCTCCTATTATTTCGTATGATGAATCAGGTAATGAGGAGCAGCCTCCTATTCAACCAATCTCATTAATAAGGAGCTCCAAAAAGAGGATTGAACCCGCACATGATGTGGTGAAGAAGAAGAAAAGAAAAAGGAAGAGAGGTAAAATGATATCTCCCCCAAATAATGCTGCTCCTATTATTATTGTGCCTCATGAAAATACAATTGTGGAAGATAATGATACTTCTTATGATCTTGAAAATCTTTTTGGCACTTGCTTGGAAGAATATGATAATTGCTATACTATTTGTGCTATCCATACTATTAATGATGAGAATGATTATGCTTATGATATGAAAAGGCCCAAGCCTGGGGATGCTATGTTTGATGAAGATGATGTTTTTGAGAATATATTTGCTGAAATTAATGTTTGTCCCAAGCTTGGGAAAGCTATGTTTAATGAAGATGATATTTTTAGTCTCCCAAGTTTTGATATGCAAATTTATAATGATGATAACATGCCTCCTACGTATGATGATTATTGTGATGATAGTTATGCTATAAAAAGTAGTGATTATATTTATAAAACTTGTCATGATTATGATTGCTCCTTCTCTGAACATTACTCTTTTAATGTGGAAACAATTTATAGTATTCGAGTTTCCTATGATACTCCCACTATTCCGAATAAGAAGAATTTTGCTTATGTGGAGAGTAGTAAATTTTGTATGCTTGTAGATCATGAAAAGAATGCTTTAGGTGCTGGTTATATTGTTGAATTCATTCATGATGCTACTGAAAATTATTATTGGGGAGGAATATATGCTTGTAGGAATTGCAATAATATCAAGTTTCCTCTCTATGTTCTTAAAATCTTGAAGTTATACTTGTTTTGCTTTCCTATGCAAGTTGATTCTTGTTCCCACAAGTTGTCTGCTCACAAAATCCCTATGCATAGGAAGTATGTTAGACTTAAATGTGCTAGTCATATTCTTCATGATGCTCTCTTTATGTTTCCAGTTCCTATCCTTTATGTGAGCATCATTTAAATCATCATGCCTAGCTAGGGGCGTTAAACGATAGCGCTTGTTGGGAGGCAACCCAATTTTATTTTAGTTCCTTGACTTTTGTTCCTATTTAGTAATAAATAATTCATATAGCCTCTGTTTAGATGTGGTTTTATGCTTTTAATTAGTGTTTGTGCCAAGTAGAACCTTTGGGAAGACTTGGCGAAAGTCTTGTTGACCATGCTGTAAAAACAGAAACTTTAGAGCTCACGAGAATTGCTGCCATTTTTATTTGGAGAGTGATATCTAGTTAATTATTTTTTCAGATGATAGATAAATTCCTCAGGTCCAGAAATTTATTTTAGAATTTTATGAGTTCCAGAAGTATACGTTTGATCCAGATTACTATAGACTGTTCTGTTTTTGATAGATTCTGTTTTTCATGTGTTGTTTACTTATTTTGATGAATCTATGGCTAGTAAAATAGTTTATAAACCATAGAGAAGTTGGAAAACAGTAGGTTTAACACCAATATAAATAAAGAATGAGTTCATTATAGTACCTTGAAGTGGTGATCTATTTTCTTATACTAATGGAGCTTACGAGTTTTCTGTTAAGTTTTGTGTTGTGAAGTTTTCAAGTTTTGGGTAAGGATTCGATGGACTATGGAATAAGGAGTGGCAAGAGCCTAATCTTGGGGATTCCCAAGGAACCCCAAGGTAATATTCAAGGATAGCCAAGAGCCTAAGCTTGGGGATGCCCCGGAAGGCATCCCCTCTTTCCTCTTCTTTCATCGGTAACTTTACTTGGAGCTATATTTTTATTCGCCACATGATATGTGTTTTGCTTGGAGCGTCAATTTATTTTGTTAAGGATTTGCTTTCTGTTTGAATAAAATACCAAGATCTGAAATTATTAAATGGGGGAGTCTTCACATAGTTGCATAATTATTCGACTACTCATTGATCTTCATTTATATATTTCGGAGTAGTTTGTCATTTGCTCTAGTACTTCACTTATATCCTTCTAGAGCACGGTGGTGGTTTTATTTTATAGAAATAGATGAACTCTCATGCTTCACTTATATTATTTTGAGAGTCCTAAACAGCATGGTATTTGCTTAAATAATCCTAATATGCTAGGTATTCAAGAATAGTAAATTTTTTCTTATGAGTGTTTTGAATACTAAGAGAAGTTGATGCTTGATGATTGTTTTGAGATATGGAGGTAATAATATCAAAGTCGTGCTAGTTGAGTAGTTGTGAATTTGAGAAATGCTTGTGTTGAAGTTTGCAAGTCCCGTAGCATGCACGTATGGTAAACGTTATGTAACAAGTTTGACACATGAGGTGTTATTTGATTGTCTTCCTTATGAGTGGCGGCCGGGGACGAGCGATGGTCTTTTCCTACCAATATATCCCCCTAGGAGCATGCTCATAGTACCAAGGTTTTTGATGACTTGTAGATTTTCGCAATAAGTATGTGAGTTCTTTATGACTAATGTTGAGTCCATGGATTATACACACTCTCACCCTTCCATCCTTGCTAGCCTCTTCGGTACCGTGCATTGCCCTTTCTCACATTGAGAGTTGGTGAAAACTTCGCTGGTGCATCCAAACCCCGTGATATGATACGCTCTGTCACACATAAACCTCCTTATATCTTCCTCAAAACAGCCACCATACCTACCTATTATGGCATTTTCCATAGCCATTCCGAGATATATTGCCATGCAACTTTCCATCATTCCGTTCATCATGACACATTCATCATTGTCATATTGCTTAGCATGGTCATGTAGTTGACATAGTATTTGTGGCAAAGCCACCGTTCATAATTCTTTCATACATGTCACTCTTGGTCCATTGCATATCCCGGTACACCCCTAGAGGCATTCATATAGAGTCATCTTTTGTTTTAGTATCGAGTTGTAATCATTGAGATGTAAATAAATAGAAGTGTGATGATCATCATTTTCTAGAGCATTGTCCCAAGTGAGGAAAAAAAAGAGAAAGGCCATAAAAAAGAGAAGGCCCAAAAAGAAAAAAAAAGAGAAAGGCCATAAAAAAGAGAAAGGCCCAAAAAATGAGAGAAAAAGAGAGAAGGGACAATGTTACTATCCTTTGCCACACTTGTGCTTCAAAGTAGCACCATGATCTTCATAGTAGAGAGTCTCCCATGTTATTACTTTCATATACTAGTGGGGATTTTTCATTATAGAACTTGGCTTGTATATTCCAACAATGGGCCTCCTCAAGTGCCCTAGGTCTTCATGAGCAAGCAAGTTGGATGCACACCCACTAGTTTCTTTTGTTGAGCTTTCATACATTTATAGCTCTAGTGCATCCGTTGCATGGCAATCCCTACTCCTTGCATCGACATCAATTGATGGGCATCTCCATAGCCCATTGATTAGCGTCGTTGATGTGAGACTTTCTCCTTTTTTGTCTTCTCCACATAAACCCCATCATCATATTCTATTCCACCCATAGTGCTATGTCCATGGCTCGCAGTCATATATTGTGTGAAGGTTTATGATGTTGAGATTACTAAAGTATGAAACAATTGTTTGGCTTGTCATCGGGGTTGTGCATGATGAGAGCATTCTTGTGTGACGAAAATGGAGCATGACTAATGTGACGCCCCGAGACCGATGTGCCAGGTGTCCTCTAGTTATTCGCTGTTGTTGCCTTGTCATTGCTTGCGTGTCATGCATGTAATATCATGTCATCATGTGCATTTCATTTGCATACATGTTCGTCTCATGCATCCGAGCATTTTCCCCGTTGTCCGTTTTGCAATCCGGCGCTCCTATGTCACCCGGTGTCTCTTTCTACCTCTTTTCGTGTGCGGGTGTTAGACGTTTTTGGATTGGACCGATACTTGCCATGCGGCCTTGGTTTACTACCGGCAGACCGCCTGTCAAGTTTCGTGCCGTTTGGACTTCGTTTGGTACTCCAACGGTAAACCGAGGAACCAAAAAGGCCTCGTGTGTGTTGCAGCCCAACATCCTTCCAAACTGGCCCAAAACCCACCTAAACCTCCTCCATCATCTAGAGTGTTCGATCATGATCGCGTGGGCGCAAACCGCACATCATTTGGACTCTCCTAGCTCCCTCTACCTATAAATATGTGACCCCCTCCGAAATATTTGCGGTACAAACCCTAGATCCAACTCCCTCATCGCCGCTGAACATTTCTTCCCACGCCGGACATGTCCGCTCGCCGCTGCCACCTCACTCCGCCCAATGGCAAGGCGCCACGTCACCCCGCCGCCACTAGCCAACCAGCGCGCGCCACCTGTCCGCCCCGCACCATACTTCACCGCGTCGCCCGCCGGCCCAGATCCGGCCCGCGCGGGGCCGAATCGGGCCAGATCCCACGCCGCCGCCGCTGGGATTTGCCGCCACCCGCGCGCCAGGCGTCCTTCTCGCCGGCCATCTCCTCCGTCGCCTCTCTCTCGTCGTCGCCGCCGCCACCTTCGCCGCAAACCTCGCCGGAGGCCTCCAGACCTCGCCGCCGTCGTGCTTCGCCGGGTGCGCTTGTCCCTCACCGTCCCCGCGCCTCGGATCCGCCCTCCTCGCCTGGCTTCCTCACCGTCCCCGAGCCCCGGTCGCCGGAGCCGGCAGTCGCCGCCGCCGCCTCGCCATGGCCCTGCTCGTGCAGGAGCACGAGGAGAGGATCTGATCCTCTTGGGCGACCTCGTGGGCCCGCAGCCTCCCAAGGCCCATGTCGCCGCCGCCCCCCTCGGCCTGCCTCTCCGTCCTCTGGGCCAGGCCCGCTAGATGAGCGCCCGCCTAAACCCCGCCCCGAGTGTCTTTTAGTGACCCCGCGCTCATGTGTTATTCTGCTAAGTCCCCAGTTTGGCATAATATATGTCCCTGTTCATCGCATCATAACTCATCACACGTTGCTCCAATTCGTGCGTGTAGCATATCAAAATGTTTGTCTCGACGAGTGCATCATTTTCATTTGAGCTCATCTTGATGCCCGAAATGCTGTTGGAAGAGGGCTATGTGATGATTTTGTCAGATCTGTTTCAGCAAATGGCCTTTTGTCATTTTCCCCATGATTAATGTGTGCATGCTATGATGCTGAGCTCTACACGTGTTTTGTAGAGTGACATGCCATCCTTACAGAGGTGTTTGCCATGTATTTTTGTGATCTTTGTGGTGACTAGCACAAGCCTGCAAAGTAGCGTAATCGTTGATGCTGATTTCAGGGACTTAGAATTTCATTAAGTCATTGTCCTGTTATTGTTTTTATGCCATATGTTCATGTTGTTTCCTAGTGATCCGTGCCTCTTTTGAGGATGATCAGTAAGGATGTTTTGTTAATATTGTGGTGCTCTATCCATCCATGTCTTTGTTTGCAATTATAGAGCACCCTAGATTGAATCAATCGAGCTCTACTTTTGCTATAAAATGTTCCTAGAAGATTGTTAACATGTTTAGCAATTTTGCCGAGCTTGTTGTTGTTGATCCATGCATGCTATGTTGTTGTTCTTGCCATGTATAGATTCTACGCCATGTCTATTTGCTGGGTGTATTCTTAGTTTGTCATGCAATGCCTCATAGTGAGTGCATCGAGCTCGTAAACATGCCTACTTGTTAATCTGTTTGCATGCTCCAGTTTTTCACTAAGTCTGAATCTGTTTATATTTTTGCTATGTTCACATGCTTGCAATTGTATTTTCTGATCCCTTTTGGCTCATCGTCACTAAGGGACTTTTGTTATATGCTTAGAGTAGCTTCATTCCATGCCTTGCTTTGCCATGATATGTTCCTGTAGCATGTAGTTTTCATGCTCTAAAGATTGCTTCCTGATGATAAATTCCTGACATGCTGTTAATTTCACCAAGACTGAAACCTGTTGTCTTTCGCTGTTTTGCCATGCTTGTTTGAACCTGTTATCGAGTGAATTAGCCGTAGCTCAGTGTCCATCTTTTATCAAGAATCATGAGTGGACCCCTGCCATGTATTTTGTTGTCATGTTTGAGTGATGTAGCATATTTAACTTGATGCATTTAGATGGCTAGTTGATGATTATCGTAGACCGGTGCCATATTTGTTTTGCTTGCCATTTCCAAACCGTGCATCTGATTCCGGTGATCTTTATATCGATTTTGACCGAAATCAACTCACCTTTCCAGTGGCACTCTTGGATTTCCAAGTTGAGGCCCGGTCCAAGCATTCCTTTGCAAATCATGCATATGCATCGCATACCGCATCCCGCATATCATGCCATGTTCATGTGTTGGTTGTTTACTATGTTGTGTGCTTCTTTCCGGTGTTGCTTCTTCGGGTTGGTTCCAATTACGTCGCATTTGTGAGGACCCGTTCGGCTACGTCCGTTTGTCTTCTTCATGGACTCGTTCTTCTTCCTTGCGGGATTTCAGGCAAGATGACCATACCCTCGAAATCACTTCTATCTTTGCTTGCTAGTTGCTCGCTCTTTTTCTATGCCTATGCTGCGATACCTACCACTTGTTTATCATGCCTCCCATATTGTTAAGCCAAGCCTCTAACCCACCTTGTCCTAGCAAACTGTTGTTTGGCTATGTTACCGCTTTGCTCGGCCCCTCTTATAGCGTTGTTAGTTGCAGGTGAAGATTGGAGTTTGTTCCATGTTGGAACATGGATATGTTGGGATATCACAATATCTCTTATTTAATTAATGCATCTATATACTTGGTAAAGGGTGTAAGGCTCGGCCTTATGCCTGGTGTTTTGTTCCACTCTTGCCGCCCTAGTTTCCGTCATATCGGTGTTATGTTCCCGGATTTTGCGTTCCTTACACGGTTGGGTTATAATGGGAACCCCTTGATAGTTCGCCTTGAATAAAACTCCTCCAGCAATGCCCAACATTCGTTTTACCATTCTCCACCTAGCCTTTTCTTTCCCTTGGGTTCTGTAGACTCAAGGATCATCGTTATTTTAACCCCCCGGGCCAGTGCTCCTCTGAGTTTTGGTCCAAACTAGAGCCCTGTGCAGCACCCCCTCGGGGAAACTCGAGGTTTGGTTTTAGTTGTATGGAGCGCTCATCTGAGTGCGCCCTGAGAATGAGATACGTGCAGCTCCTATCGGGATTTGTCGGCTCATTCGGGCGGTGTTGCTGGACTTGTTTTACCATTGTCGAGGATGTCTTGTAACCGGGATGCCGAGTCTGATCGGATTGTCTTGGGAGAAGGAATATCCTTCATTGACCGTGAGAGCTTGTGATGGGCTAAGTTGGGACACCCCTGCAGGGATTTGAACTTTCGAAAGTCATGCCCGCGATTATGGGTAGATGGGAACTTGTTAATGTCCGGTTGTAGAAAACTTGAAGTTGACCTTAATTAAAATACATCAACCGCGTGTGTAACCGTGATGGTCTCTTCTCGGCGGAGTCCGGGAAGTGAAGACGATGCTGGAGTAATGCTTGACGTAGGTTGTTCTAGGATCACTTCTTGATCATACTTTTATCGACCGTTCTTTGCCTTCTCTTCTCACTCTCATTTGCGTATGTTAGCCACCAAATATGCTAGTCACTTGCTGCAGCTCCACCTCATACCTTGTACCCTTCCTATAAGCTTAAATAGTCTTGATCGCGAGGGTGTGAGATTGCTGAGTCCCCATGACTCACAGATTACTTCCAATACCAGTTTGCTGGTGTCGATGTTACCGAGCAGGTGACGCAACCAAGCTCAAGGAGGGGCTCGATGAAGATCTTGTCCTTTGTGTTGTTTCATCCTAGTTGATCAGTAGTGGAGCCTAGTTGGGACGATCGGGGATCTGTGTAGCTTTTGGGGTAGTCTTCTTTTATTTTGGTTCCGTAGTCGGACCTTGATTGTATCTGGTTGATGTAATGCTTTATTGATGTATTTGTGTGAAGTGGCGATTGTAAGCCAACTATGTATTCTTTTCCCTTATGTATTACATGGGTTGTGTGAAGATTACCTCACTTGCGGCATTGCTTTCAATGCGGTTATGCCTCTAAGTCGTGCTTCGACACGTGGGAGATATAGCCGCATCGAGGGCGTTACAAGTTGGTATCAGAGCCTTCCCCGGCCTTAGGAGATATATATCGGAGAGTAGGATTCTTTTTACTCCTCAGTCCCTTCGTTGCTTTGGTAAGGCCTCCTGACGTGGAGTTTTGACTCTTCTCTCCTCAAATTTCACGAATTTTTTTAGGATCACGCGGGTATCTTGGAATCGTTCTGATGGTTTTGTGACGAGAACATTGTTCTTGGTGCCTCCTGACATTTAGGGGTTGTGGCAGTGTCCCGGGGAGTTGAGCTCCGAGGTGTTGTCGTCACAATTTTATCGTTGCAGTTCTGGAATACCTGATTTTTATTCGTCGGCATCGAAACTCTCTTTTATGCAGTTGTTGGTGAGATAACGTCGACGCCACCCAGTACTGGGGCGGGAGTTCGGGAGTATTGCCGTAACTCATATAACGGATGCTTTTCGAAGGTTGAGGTAAATGATTTCTGAAGATTTCTTGGTTATGTGTTGAAGGATGGATACAGCTGAATGTAGGAATTGTTAGTTTGGGTGAGATATTATGCTTCCCCTGTATCCCCAACACCTGATTGCATAACTGGAAAATTTCGGAAGTTTATAAGTGGGAATTCAAGTAGCTCTTAGTATATCTTTCCGACAGATGTATGCTATGAAATTGGGGTTCGACGTCTAGTGGTCCCCCTATCCACGGTTGGTTTTACAGTGGTCTCGTTGTGTCTTAAAGAGTCCTTGGCTATGCCGACTCGGGGACGCTTCGTATGTCATGTGCACTGCCTTATACATGATGGTGTTGTACGATCGAGCCCGTGTAGGCCCCACCACGAAAACTTCGGACGAAATCTCTATCATATGTTTGTTCCGGCTTATTTTGCAAGCCAATCCTTTGTTTTGTTTTTTGTTTTTGAGTTGTGGTATTCGTGTTGCTTCAATGTCAAATGTTGATTCCATACCTTCCCCAAATGGTGTTCTCATACTCCTATGCGAATACTAATCTTTCTTGATAATCGAGATTGTTATGCCAATCTTGTTCAACCGGTGTGTCTCTCTTCAAGTGGATCCGATCACGTCAACATTCACAAGATCAAGTATCAGTTTTCTTCTGAACGGTGTTTGTTTCATCCATCTCCAAGGTGCCTTTGTTTTTCCTGCCCTCCCTCCCTTGCTTTTCTCCGAGGACTCATATATCTCAATCAAGTATCATTTTATTGATGTGAAGTCTCTTCTTTCTTTCCTTTCAATGTTCTTACCCGGTGTTTCTCATAAAGATTCTAACGGAGCTTCAAGTTCATCATTCTTCGTTCTTTTTCTTCTCCGGTGGTTTCAAGTCAAGCTTTGTTGATCATACCCTTTCCTCATTTCAAGGCTTTCTCATGCTGGTGCAATTCTTAATCGTTCACCTCTCGCTATTCTATTGTCCCGGAGTGCTCAAGATATCTCAGAAGGCTCGTCTTTTCATTCAAGATCAGTTCAACCTATTTCGAGGTTGTTATCTCATTCAAGCCATTTAACTCAACCGGTGCATTCTCTCTTTTAAATCGTTCTACGGTGTTTCTTTTGAGTGGGCCCATAACCCATAGGTCTTTTCCCAGGATCTTACCTGACTCTTCTTATTTTACCGGAGCTTCTCAAATTCTCTCCAAAGTTTGACATAAGAATGAACTGTCATCAGTCAAATGTTTTTCTCCAAGATCTTTCAAATTCTTTCATCATTGGCTCAACCTTTTCTATTTTTCATCCCGGAGTATCTCAACAATTCATGGTGGCGTTTCTCATCGTCATTCTCTGCATTTGAAGACCGAAGAAGAGTTTTTCCGCCATATCTTATCCGTTCTCTCAGAGATTCGTGGTTCTAGTTCGATGCCATCCTCTCATAGTTGTTTTTGGATTGTGATAATTCTTTTCACCCATCCGGAGCTATTCAAGAGTCTTCTCAAGTTTGATTATCCGGAGTCCATAAATTCAGGTTTATTCATTCTCACCTTTCAGTTATCATTCTCCAATCTTACCGATGCATCGTTCAAGTGATCTCTAATCAGTTCGTGATCTCTTCGTTCTCATATATCTAAATCCTCTCAAGTATCTTCTTTCTTTTTATAATTTTCCCGGTGTTTCTTTGTCTTTACTTCGTTCATTTCCAATTCTTACGATGATTCGTTCAAGATCTCTCTTCCTTGTTTTTCATATCAATTCTTTCGCTGTTTTCAAATCCTACCAGTGGTCCATTGAGTTTGCGCTATATCTATATTTAATCCTTTCTACGCGAATAAGTAGTGTGCCAAATCCATTGTATATCATCAATTTAATTGGTGAAGGACAAACATAACATAATTCTTATTCTTTTTCATCAAAGTGATTAATTCCTTATTCCGGAGGCTCATCAAATTCCTGATTTCAATTGTTTCATCTTCTCTTTTACCGTAGTTCCAACCTTTTTCAACTATTCCACCACGGAGATCCATCTAAACCGGTACAAGGATTCACCTCGTGTTTTTTTTAACTTCTCTCTCCTTTCGTTTGATCATTCTTTTGTTTACCGGAGTTCTTCATGAAGGTTCCACATGGTGGTTCATCAAGGATTTAATTCATTCTCGAAGTGTTCATCAAGATTCTTTTCAGAGGATCTCAAGCATTCTTCATCTTGCTATCCGGAGTGTAATTCTTTCAACCATATCATTGGAGGTGGTATTATGTCATTCTTGATAATTTGAGTTCATGTTTCATGATTCACATATTGTTAAGAATGAGGTATTTTAAGTCCATCAACCTCTCCGTTGGGGTTAGCTTGGGTTATATTTCACCTAAAGCCTTTCCTAAGGATTGTTGCTATCTATGGTGCTTATAAATGACCCAAGTTCTTCATTATCCTCCCGGTGAAATAGCTTCTCGTCTCCTTGTAATATCAATCTAATCAAATCCTTTTCGTGAGTGGCAAGTTGTCACCTCATAATTTTGAGATGTCCTCTATAAGTCCATATCAAGCTAATCCTTTTCGTTGTTGATAATCCAACAACTCCGTTCTAGCCTTTGTTGGAAGCGTGCGCATGCCAAAATCTTGTTTTCTACTTCACTCATTCTATTCCATTCTCTCTTTTCCTCCAGAGGCATTGTGATGTTGCGCTCTTCTACCCTTCTTCTTGTTCTTGTCAAGACCTTGTTCTCTTCATGCTTATCCATTTAACCGGAGTGTTGTGCCCTGTTGCTCAAGTTCTTTTCGCCTTATCAAGTCTTGCATCTCTTTTCAACCGGAGTGCTGTCCGAATTTGTTCTTCCTTGTTCCTCTTTCCTAACGGAGTGCTTTCAACTTCGTTCGTCTCCGTTGTGTTCTTTTCTCGAAATGGCTTAACCTTTTCAAAGTTCTTTGGTTTCATTCGTTTGTCAAAGAAGCAACTTAGTTTTACCTCTTCTCTTTCTCTTCCATTTTTCCCTCCGGTGCCATTCTAGATCTCGGGACAAGATCCTCTCGTACTGGTGGAGTGTTGTGACGCCCTGAGACCGATGTGCCAGGTGTCCTCTAGTTATTCGCTGTTGTTGCCTTGTCATTGCTTGCGTGTCATGCATGTCATATCATGTCATCATGTGCATTTCATTTGCATACATGTTCGTCGCATGCATCCGAGCATTTTCCCCGTTGTCCGTTTTGCAATCCGGCGCTCCTATGTCACCCGGTGTCTCTTTCTACCTCTTTGAAGGAAATATGCCCTAGAGGCAATAATAAAGTTATTATTTCTTTCCTTATTTCATGATAAATGTTTATTATTCATGCTAGAATTGTATTAACCGGAAACATAATACATGTGTGAATACATAGACAAACAAAGTGTCACTAGTATGCCTCTACTTGACTAGCTCGTTAATCAAAGATGGTTATGTTTCCTAACCATAGACAAAGAGTTGTTATTTGATTAACGGGATCACATCATTAGGTGAATGATCTGATTGACATGACCCATTCCATTAGCTTAGCACCCGATCGTTTAGTATGTTGCTATTGCTTTCTTCATGACTTATACATGTTCCTATGACTATGAGATTATGCAACTCCCATTTGCCGGAGGAACACTTTGTGTGCTACCAAATGTCACAACGTAAATGGGTGATTATAAAGGTGCTCTACAGGTGTCTCCAAAGGTACATGTTGGGTTGGCGTATTTCGAGATTAGGATTTGTTACTCCGATTGTCGGAGAGGTATCTCTGGGCCCTCTCGGTAATGCACATCACATAAGCCTTGCAAGCATTGTAACTAATGAGTTAATTGCAAGATGATGTATTACGGAACGAGTAAAGAGACTTGCTGGTAACGAGATTGAACTAGGTATTGAGATACCGACGATCGAATCTCGGGCAACTAACATACCGATGACAAAGGGAACAACGTATGTTGTTATGCGGTCTGACCGATAAAGATCTTCATAGAATATGTAGGAGCCAATATGAGCATCCAGGTTCCGCTATTGGTTATTGACCGGAGACGTGTCTCGGTCATGTCTACATTGTTCTCGAACCCGTAGGGTCCGCACGCTTAAGGTTTCGATGATAGTTATATTATGAGTTTATGAGTTTTGATGTACCGAAGTTAGTTCGGAGTCCCAGATGTGATCACGGACATGACGAGGAGTCTCGAAATGGTCGAGACATAAAGAATGATATATTGGACGGCTATATTCGGACACCGGAAGTGTTCCGGGTGATTTCGGAGAAAACCGGAGAGCCGGAGGGTTACCGGAACCCCCCCCCCCCGGGAGAAGTAATGGGCCATTAGGGCCTTATTGGAGAGAGAGGGGCAGCCATAGGTGGGCCGCGTGCCTCCTCCCCCCTTGGTCTGAATTGGACTAGGAGAGGGGGGGGGGCGGCGCCCCCCCTTTCCCTCTCCCTCCCCACTTCTTTCCCCCTCCTAGTAGGAGTCCTACTCCTACTAGGAGGAGGACTCCTCCTTGGCGCGCCATAGAGGGCCGGCCGGCCTCCTCCCCTTGATCCTTTATATACGGGGGCAGAGGGCACCCCTTGAGACACAAGTTGATCCACGTGATCATATTCTTAGCCGTGTGCGGTGCCCCCTTCCACCATAGTCCTCGATAATATTGTAGCAGTGCTTAGGCGAAGCCCTGTGATAGTAGTACATCAAGATCATCACCACGCCGTCGTGCTGACGGAACTCTTCCCCGACACTTTGCTGGATCGGAGTCCGGGGATCGTCATCGAGCTGAACGTGTGCTAGAACTCGAAGGTGTCGTAGTTTCGGTGCTTGATCGGTCGGGCCGTGAAGACGTACGACTACATCAACCAAGTTAACGCTTCCGTTGTCGATCTACAAGGGTACGTAGATCACACTCTCCCCCTCTCGTTGTTATGCATCACCATGATCTTGCGTGTGCGATGGAATTTTTTTGAAATTACTACGAAACCCAACAGTGGCATCCGAGCCTAGGTTTTATATGTTGATGTTATATGCACGAGTAGAACACAAGTGAGTTGTGGGCGATATAAGTCATACTGCTTACCAGCATGTCATACTTTGGTTCGGCGGTATTGTTGGACGAAGCGGCCCGGACCGACATTACGCGTACGCTTACGCGAGACCGGTTCTCCCGACGTGCTTTGCACATAGGTGGCTTGCGGGTGACAGTTTCTCCAACTTTAGTTGAACCGAGTGTGGCTACGCCCGGTCCTTGCGAAGGTTAAAACAGCACCAACTTGACAAACTATCATTGTGGTTTTGATGCGTAGGTAAGATTGGTTCTTGCTTAAGCCCGTAGCAGCCATGTAAAACTTGCAACAACAAAGTAGAGGACGTCTAACTTGTTTTTGCAGGGCATGTTGTGATGTGATACGGTCAAGACATGATGCTAAATTTTATTGTATGAGATGATCATGTTTTGTAACCGAGTTATTGGCAACTGGCAGGAGCCATATGGTTGTCGCTTTATTGTATGCAATGCAATCGCGCTGTAATGCTTTACTTTATCACTAAGCGGTAGCGATAGTCGTGGAAGCATAAGATTGGCGAGACAACAACGATGCTACGATGGAGATCAAGGTGTCGCGCCAGTGAAGATGGTGATCATGATGGTGCTTCAAAGATGGAGATCACAAGCACAAGATGATGGTGGCCATATCATATTACTTATATTGATTGCATGTGATGTTTATCTTTTATGCATCTTATGTTTCTTTGATTGACGGTAGCATTATAAGATGATCTCTCACTAATTATCAAGAAGTGTTCTCCCTGAGTATGCACCGTTGCGAAAGTTCTTCGTGCTGAGACACGACGTGATGATCGGGTGTGATAGGCTCTACGTTCAAATACAACGGGTGCAAAACAGTTGCACACGCAGAATACTCAGGTTATACTTGACGAGCCAAGCATATACAGATATGGCCTCAGAACATGGAGACCGAAAGGTCGAGCGTGAATCATATAGTAGATATGATCAACATAGTGATGTTCACCAATGAAACTACTCCATCTCACGTGATGATCGGACATGGTTTAGTTGATTTGGATCACGTAATCACTTAGAGGATTAGAGGGATGTCTATCTAAGTGGGAGTTCTGAAGTAATATGATTAATTGAACTTAAATTTATCATGAACTTAGTCCTGGTAGTATTTTGCAAATTATGTTGTAGATCAATAGCTCGCGTTGTTGCTTCCCTGTGTTTATTTTGATATGTTCCTAGAGAAAATTGTGTTGAAAGATGTTAGTAGCAATGATGCGGATTGGATCCGTGATCTGAGGTTTATCCTCATTGCTGCACAGAAGAATTATGTCCTTGATGCACCACTAGGTGACAGACCTATTGCAGGAGCAGATGCAGACGTTATGAACATTTGGCTAGCTCAATATGATGACTACTTGATAGTTTAGTGCACCATGCTTAATGGCTTAGAATCGGGACTTCAAAGACGTTTTGAACGTCATGGACCATATGAGATGTTCCAGGAGTTGAATTTAATATTTCAAGCAAATACCCGAGTTGAGAGATATGAAGTCTCCAACAAGTTCTATAGCTAAAAGATGGAGGAGAATCGCTCAAGTAGTGAGCATGTGCTCAGATTGTCTGGGTACTACAATCGCTTGAATCAAGTGGGAGTTAATCTTCCAGATAAGATAGTGATTGACAGAATTCTCTAGTCACCATCACCAAGTTTGTCGGTGTACTAGAATACGGGTACCCTAGTACCCCGAACTTGTGCACGGGCAGTTGCAGCACCCCGCGGCAAAGGCTTGCCGGGAGAACGCCAAGATCCCCCAAGGTTCCCTTGGAGCCATCCAAGAACAAAGTATTTAAGCTAAGGAGACAAGACCCCGGCAAGAGGAGCTTGCCGGGAAGGCCAACCAAGGCGCTCCAAGGAACTTGCCGCGACGCGCCACGTGCTCCGACAAGGCGACAAGGCCCTGGCAAGAGGAGCTTGCCGGGAAGACTGACCAAGGTACTTCGAAGCCCGGTGAGCGACAAGCCTCCGGGCCCGACAAGATAGCAGCAGCGGCAAGGCGCTTGCCGCGGCAGGCGGCCACTCTGCGCCCACGCTCCAGCGCATCCACCAACGTGTCGCTCTGGGGGTTTCTCCGGGCGCGCGTGGCGGGAGGCTGTGCAGCCAGCGGTGCGCAGTGGCATGCGAAGCTAACAAGATCGCCATCGTGGCGAACGGTGGCGCCCCTAACGGTCCCTTTCTGCACTGTTCGGGCGACTGAGACGGGCATTTAATGCCCTTGTCCCCTGCCGTCAGGGTTAGGTAGGGTGCACTGTACAAGCAACTGTATCACCTACCTCGCTTTTTACGTTTTTACCCTCCTCTGTGTTGCCACCTGTCGGTGACCCCTTTAGCGTATAAAAGGAGGCCCATGCGCAACGTAGAGGAGGTTCGGACAGTTTGCTTCGATTCATTCGTAGCACAGAAAACATCATACTCTGGCTCGTGAGCAAGAACACCAGATAATACAACCAGACAAGCAGCAGTAGGAGTATTATCTCTCGGGAGAGCTCTGAAGCTGGGTAAACCGCTCGTGTGCTTCACCTCGATCTGCTCTTCGTGCAACCTCCGCCCCCCCACCGAACCGAAAGGGGCCCGGTCCGCCGACCCCATAGGTGTTCGTGGGTCAGTTTCCCCCGACATCTTTGGCGCGCCAGGTAGGGGGGCGTCGAGATTGTGTGAACCTGATCCGGTGTTCACACGAGCTAGATCTTCATTCCCTTCATCAACATGCCACCGAAGAAGAAGACTTCGGCGGCAGCCGCTCCGTCCACGTCGTTTCCGCCACTGTTGGAGCAAACGGGTGGTGGAGTGGACGCCGGCGGAAGAACAGCCGTCGATGAGGGTGCTCACAGTGCTGCCAAGTCCAAGGACAAAGCAGCACAGACCTCGGCGTCCGTACGCGCACCGCGCCCGTCTCAGGAGGCGCGGGACCAACAGCATCATGGTGCTCGCAGCGCCATACGTCCGCTGGGCCAAGATCAAGCTGGTGGATCTCAGGACGCTCAAGACCAGCATGCACGCCAGCATGCTGGCACGAGCGGGGCACGGTCGCCTAGACGGGATACTGCTCCTTCTAACATAGTTAGAAGTTCGAGCACGTCCCGCTCCTCGCGCCGTCCGCCACTGCCACCCACCACTCCAGCAGAAGCTTTGGCACGAGCTCAACTTCTCCTAGATTACCCTCCGACGTCGGACAAGATCGACGAATGGAGAGCTACCATTCAGAGTCTCATCGGCTATGCCAACGGCGACACTCCACGCCAGCCGAGCGCATCACCGCCGCGGCAGGGTTGCCAGGCGCGAGCCGGTGGCGACGAAACGGGTGGAGGTGCAACTACCATGCAATCACCGCCCCGAAGGCCAAGATCGCCGACTCGCCGGATCCACCTCGACAGCGACTCCACTGCATCGTCGGATCCACGAGCTCGTCGCGATCAGCGCCAAGTTCTTCATGATCAACAACAAGAAGACGCTCGAACCCGCATCGAGCGCCGAAGAGAAGCGCGACGTCAATCCGACAAGCGCGCTGGGCCCTCTGTTGACATGCATGCGCCAGGGGAACCAGGCGATCTGCCGTATGCGGTAGGTTGTCCTGCATTCACTCGTGAGCTGCGGCAAGTCCAGTGGCCCAGTACAAAGAACTTCAAGCCAGACGTACCGGAGAAGTACGACGGCAAGACGCATCCGTCAGAGTTCCTCAGCATCTACACCATTGCGGTGCAAGCTGCCAGGGGACGAGATGACAAGATCCTTGCCAACTACTTCCCGCTGGTGCTCAAGCCCAATGTCAGATCCTGGCTCATGCACTTGCCGGACAACTCCATATCCTCTTGGGCTGATCTGTGCCATCAGTTTGTCGGCGCCTTCACAGGCGGACACAAGCCTCATGGCCAGGAGAGTGATCTTCATTTGCTCGCCCAAAAGGAAGGAGAGCCCCTGCGCAAGTACATTCAGAGATTCAGTAGTGTGCAGCACAACATCCCAGACGTCCACCCTGCCGCGGTGATCAGCGCGTTCCATCAGAAAGTGCGGAACCGCAGGATGCGGGAGGAAATGGCGATGTGCAAGATCAGGGACGTCAGTGAGTTATATGCACTGGCCGACAAGTGTGCGCGTGCTGAGGAAGGGAGGAGACTCCCCGGAGAAAATATAGGAGCGGGGGGATCTGACAGTGAAGATGCTGCCCCGACAAGGAAAAACCGGCGGCGGAACAACAGAAGGAGGAAAGGTAAAGAGGTGCTAGTTGTTGAGCAGTCCGGCAATGGTGGTGGCGCCAAGGAGGCCAAAGCTGGTGACTCCGGCAAGGAGGTTGCCGCGGAGGTGGCGGTCGCCGACAAGCAGGACGGCACCAACAAGCAGTATTGCAAGATTCACCACACCAAGGGCCATGATCTCCAGAACTGTAAGAAAGTCGAGCAGCTTGTTGAGCAACAGAAAGCTGAATACGAGCGGCGCGACAAGGAGAAGGCCCAGGAAGGTGCTGGGGGATCCGGCAAGAAACGTCCCGGCCGAGGAGGACGCCGCGGCAAGGCCAAGCAGCGGCAAGGAGACAGACCTCCTCGCGGCCGCGACAAGGATGAAGATGACGGCGACGATGAAGATATGGATGATGAGGAGACTGATGAGCAGGAATTCCAGAAAGCCACAGAGGTCCTATGCGTTGACGGTGGTGCTTCTCTGCATGCCTCACACCGCCAGCTCAAGCAGTGGGTGCGGGAAGTTAATGCAGCAGAACCATCCGTCGAGTCACGCAAGCTTCTGAAATGGTCCGGCACGCCTATCATCTTTGATATTGAGGACCACCCGGATCGCATAACTGCGGTCGGGTGCTTGCCGATGTTGGTTTCACCAACAATCCGCAACCTCAAGGTCACTAAGATGTTAGTTGACGGCGGGGCCGGCTTGAACCTGATCTCCTCCGCGGTGCTCCAGAAGCTCCAGATCCCTGACAGCAAGCTCGAAGAGACCGGCACATTTCAAGGAATCAACCCGGGAAGGAGCAAGCCAAAGGGAAAGATCACGTTGCCGGTAACATTTGGCAGTGAGCTGAACTTCAGGACTGAGAGGGTCACGCTTGACGTTGCCGACATTCCATTGCCTTACAATGGAATCCTTGGCCGTCCGACACTCGCCAAGTTCATGGCAGCCTCTCACTATGCGTACAACGTACTGAAAATGCCAGGGCCAATAAGCGTCATCTCTGTCCCTGGCGACAAGAAGGATGCTCTTATCTGTGCCGACAAGATCTACCGGGAAGCAGCAGCCGCAGCAGAACACAAGACCCTTGCCGCTGGAGCTCCCGGGGGGAAGAAGAAGACCAAGTCCGGCAAGAGCTCTGATGCCCGCTCCGGCAAGCGCACCTCTTCGGAGTGCTGCGCTACCGTCGAGGACGCACCATCGAGCTCCACCGGCAAGTGTAAGAAGGCAATGGCAGCTCCACCTGAGACCAAGAAGGTGTCCGCCAAGGAGGATGGCACTGGTGGTACCTTCACCATCAGCGCCACTCTTGACCCCAAATAGGAAAGCGCGCTCGTTGCTTTCCTGCGGGCGAATGTCGACGTGTTTGCATGGCAACCGTCTGATATCCCCGGTGTTCCCAGGAAAGTAATTGAGCACCATCTTGCCGTCTGTCCTCATGCGCGGCCCGTCAAGCAGAGAGTCAGGAAGCAGGCAGTGGAGCGTCAAGAATTCATAGCAGAAGAAATCAAGAAGTTGGAAGCAGCAGGCCTTGTCAGAGGAGTACTCCATCCCACGTGGTTGGCCAATCCTGTTGTTGTGCGCAAGGCTAACGGGAAATGGAGACTTTGTATTGACTTCACTGATGTTAATAAAGCTTGTCCCAAAGACCCATTTCCCTTGCCGCATATTGACCAGATTGTTGACTCCACAGCCGGATGTGATTTGCTTTCATTTCTTGATGCATACTCAGGATACCATCAGATCTTCATGGCAGAAGAAGATGAAGAGAAAACCGCATTTATCACCCCGTGTGGCACGTACTGCTTCGTACGGATGCCTTTCGGTTTGAAGAATGCTGGTTCAACATTCGCAAGGGTAGTCCACCACGCTTTTGAACCGCAGATGCACAAAAATGTGGAAGCCTACATGGATGACGTAGTGGTCAAGAGCAAGAACAGGGCGACCCTAATTCAAGATTTAGACGAGACATTTGCAAATCTGCGCAAGATCCACCTCAAGCTCAACCCCGAGAAGTGTGTGTTTGGAGTCCCCTCCGGCAAGCTTCTCGGGTTCTTCGTGTCTTAGCGGGGAATTGAAGCCAATCCCGACAAGATCAAGGCCATTGAGCAAATCGAAGCACCAAAGCGCGTCAAGGATGTACGAAGACTTGCCGGTTGCGTGGCTGCTCTCAGCAGGTTTATCTCTAGATCTGCTGAACGCGCCCTGCCATTTTTCAAAATTTTGAAGAAGGCAGGTCCAATGAAATGGACTCCGGAAGTGGAGGCTGCGCTGCAGGACTTGAAGAGATACCTGTCCTCCACTCCAACGCTTGTCGCACCTAAGCCGCAAGAGAAGTTGCTGCTGTATATAGCGGCAACCAATCAAGTGGTTAGTGCTGCGTTAGTGGCGGAGAGGGAGGCGGATGATGAGCCAGCAACCACGGCAGATCCATCCAGCGACAAGCAGGGGGCTTCGCCGACAAGCTCTGGTCCCGACAAACATGAGTTTGCGCAGGAGCATGATAAGATGCCAAGGAGAATGGTGCAGCGCCCAGTTTACTTTGTCAGTTCCCTTCTGCAGGGGGCTAGATCAAGGTACTCTGGTGTGCAGAAGTTGCTTTTCGGCCTCCTCATGGCCTCGAGAAAGCTGCGCCATTACTTCCAAGCACATGAGATCACAGTCGTCACTCGCTTTCCGCTGAAGAGGATACTACAAAATCCAGAAGCAACAGGCAGGATTGTCAAGTGGGCGTTGGAACTGTCAAGCTTTGGCCTCAAGTTTGAGAGCACCTCAACTATCCAAAACAGAGCATTGGCAGAGTTCATAGCAGAGTGGATGCCAACCCCAGATGAAGAAATTCCAGAGACAAGCATCCCCGTCAAAGAAGCGAGTAAAGAGTGGCTGATGTACTTTGATGGTGCCTTTTCGCTGCAAGGCGCCGGTGCGGGCGCGCTGCTTGTCGCACCAACCGGAGAGCACCTCAAGTACGTAGTCCAGATGCACTTTCCCAAAGAGCAAGCAACCAACAATACTGCAGAGTATGAAGGATTGCTTGCCGGTCTCAGAATCGCAGCAGACCTTGGGATCAAGAAGCTCATTGTCAGGGGTGACTCACAGCTTGTCGTCCGACAAGTGAACAAGAACTACCAGAGTCCGTTGATGGAAGCGTATGTTGATGAAGTAAGGAAGCTAGAAGAGCACTTTGACGGCCTACAAATGGAGCATATCCCAAGAGCTCAGAATGATATTGCTGATGGCCTGTCAAAGTGCGCCGCACTAAAGTTACCTGTGGAATCAGGGATCTTTGTGCTTAAGTTGACTCAACCATCCGTAACACCATCAACTGGACAAAACAAGAAGAGGAAGTTGGTTTCTGGTGACTACTTTCCGGCAGAGCTCCCCGAAGCCGCCGCCAAGAAAGTCCCCAAGATCAACACCAAGGATGCAGAGGAGCAGTCTGCTCCGGCAAGCCTTATGGTTTGTTCCGTTGAAGCAAACACTCCCGACAAGTTTTGCTCCGGCAAACTTGCCGGGGAACATCAAGCTCCGGCAGGGCCGCAAGTCCTTGCCGTAGAAGCGGATGTTCCCGCAGCAGCAGATGTGCCTTTAGTCCTTGTTGTCGAGCCGCAAGCTCCAGCATGGGCACAGCAGATTGTCCATTTCCTTCAGACAGGAGAACTTCCCGAAGAACAAGAAGAAGCGGAAAGAGTAGCCCGGCAGTCAAGTATGTACCAGTTTGTCGATAGCATACTATACAGAAGAAGACTCAACGGTGTGAAATTGAAGTGTATTCGCCGGGAAGATGGACAAAAGCTGTTGGCGGAGATACATGGAGGCATATGTGGCCACCACATTGGCGCAAGAGCACTTGCCGACAAAGCTTTCCGGCAAGGTTTCTTTTGGCCGACAGCCCTCCAGGATGCAACTGCACAAGTAACCAAGTGTGAAGCGTGCCAGTTCCACTCCAAACAGATACACCAGCCAGCTCAAGCTCTCCAGACGATCCCTTTATCCTGGCCATTTTCGGTCTGGGGGCTCGACATCCTCGGCCCCTTCCCCCGAGCTGTCGGGGGCTTTGAGTACTTGTACGTTGCAATCGACAAGTTCACAAAGTGGCCGGAAGTGCAGCCAGTGAGGAAGGTGACAGCACAGTCAGCAGTCAAGTTCTTCAGGTCGATTGTTTGCCGTTTCGGGATCCCTAACAGGATCATCACCGACAACGGCACACAATTCACGAGCCGCACCTTCACGCAGTACGTCCAAGACCTTGGCGCCAAGGTCTGCTTCGCTTCTGTTGCTCATCCGAGAAGCAACGGTCAAGCAGAGAGGGCAAATGCTGAAGTGCTGCGCGGGCTCAAGACCAGAACTTTCGACAGGCTGCACTAGTGCGGAAGGAACTGGATCGAGGAGCTGCCGGTGGTTCTTTGGTCAATTAGAACGACGCCAAATCGAGCCACTGGCCAGACACCTTTTGCTCTAGTCTATGGAGCAGAGGCAGTTCTCCCCATGGAACTCGTATACGGGTCACCTCGAGTGCTCGCTTATGATGAGCTTGAGAAAGAACAGCTGCGGCAAGACGACACGCTGCTCCTTGAGGAAGATCGTCTTCAGGCTGCTGTACGAGCTGCTCGATACCAGCAAGCTTTGCGCCGCTATCATAGCCGAAAAGTTAAAGCCAGAAGCTTCGAGGAAGGCGACCTTGTTCTTCGGCGCGTTCAATCCGCCAAGAATTCCAACAAGTTGATGCCGAAGTGGGAAGGCCCCTATAGGGTGAAACGAGTCACAAGGCCCGGCGCTGTCCGCCTTGAGACCGAAGATGGCATTCCGGTGAGCAACTCCTGGAACATAGAACATCTTCGTAAGTTTTTCCCGTAGGGCGCGGTTGCCGGAACCCGTTCCGGCAACCACCTTTTGTACAAGTCTTGCCGCTGTTGCATGTAATCCTTTGTACAAAGCCGGGCGCAGATCCCGTGCATAAGTAAAATCCCATGTGCTCCGCACAGCTTGTCCATTTCATGCATTAGTTCCTTTATTGCATGCGACTATCTGACACTTTGTGCAGCACCTACATCCGGTAAGCAGTAACGAGCCAAAGAGCTCCATATTATTATTTTCTCTTCTTTCTTTTTCTTTCAAAGGAAAAGAAGGTTCTCTCGCACACAAGTTTGCCGGGGGGGAAGGAGAAGATTGTGGTATGGACCAGGCGTCGTTCAAGCGAAGTCCTGCCTTGCCGGGAAGCAAACGACAGAAAAGCTAAGTTGCCAAAGTTTGAGCAATCAGTTTTTAATTTTTTGAGTTATCTTCCTCGAACGACCCTACTTTGTATGGAAAACCTGTGCGCGGAGGAACCTACTCGTGGCTAGTTGTGCCCTTACTTTGTTTCGAGTCCGCTCAATAGCTTAAGCGTGCTGCAACTAGTCGCGACAAGGTTTCTTGTCGGAAGCAACGCCGCCAGCAGGTTGCTGAAGTTCCGCACTCAGCGCTCGCGGCTCGGGCGCCTGCGCCGACAAGTTCCCTAGAAGCGTAGGGTAAAAACATACAAAGGAAGAATCTAGTAGAGGAAATAACATTGCAATTGATAACAGAAATAAAGTTATATTACAAGATAACTTGTCGCAGCTCTAATAGATTGTTTTCATAACATGATTAGCAGCGACAAGGGAAAAGAAGAAATGGGCGGCCTAATCTACGCGTCCGCCCTCGACTCTCTTGATCTCGCTCACCTTGTCCACAATGGGTGCGACAAGGGCCTTGAGTGCATCCAGGTCGGCGTCAGGCGGCAAGGACCTGAGGACGTTGGTGAAGCTGAGGCCTGGGTTGCGGAAGGCCACCTTCATCAGCACCTTCTGGAGAACCCCGGCGCAGATTTTGCGCGACTCGTCGGCCAGCTGCTTCGGGATCCTTTCCCGGAGCCGCTGGAGTGCCGTCGCCACGCCCTTGAAGAATAGGCTGAGCTTGGCGCTGGGTTGAAGACTCTCGTCGGAAGGATACCCAAAGTCCTCCATCCCCAGCTGCGCCAGCTCCTCGTTGATGACTGCGACAGTGTTCACCAGACCCTCGGTCCAGTGCTCCATTGTGTCCCTGAACGTGTTCTGGGTAACTGCAATGCTCTCCAGCAGCGCCGCGTCATCCTTGACCTTCTCCACCAAGGTCTTCTCCCGCTCCTTGGCGGCCTCCAGCGTCTGCGTCAGCGTGGCCAGCTTCAGCTCCAGGTCTGCTTTGGAATCCTTGGCGGCACTGAGCTCCTTGCCCCTCTCAGTGAGAAGGCCTTGCAGCTCACCGTGGGCGGCAGCATCCTTCTCGCGCTCACGCTTGAGCGCGGCAAGCTCCTCGCCGCTCTTCCCAATATCGGCCTCCAGCTGCGCCACCTTCTCCTCTAGCTCTTTCTTGGCGTCCTCTGCAGTTGCCGCGGCATCCTTTGCCTCCTTGAGCGCCCCGCCAAGTGCTCGCTCACGCTCGGCGAGCTCTTCCTCGTAGCTGTCGAGGTGGGCCTTCCGCTGCACTAGTTCACCTTCCCGCGCGAACTGCTTCTCGGCAGCCAGCCTTTGTTCCTCCTTAGCCTCGGCCTTCTCGAGAAGAAAGGCCGTGCGCTCCTCGTCGACTGCTCCCGCTCCTGCGCCAGGGACCGGAGAGCTTCTTGATTTTGGCCCCGGAGCTCCTCCGTGCGCTTTTCCATGTCGACTCCCGCCTTCGCGACAAGCGCTTCCCGGGAAGCCATCTTGGCTTGCCGGTAGGGATGGCAATGGGGATAATCCCCTATGGGGATACCTAGAACATCCCCATCCCCATCCATTTCCTATCATCCCATCCCCATCCCCGTTTACATGACTGGGGATGAAATTTCCCCATACCCATGCCCCACTGGGGAACGGGGCCCCATTAGGGTCCCCATCCCAATAAACAAATACTCACATAAATAATATGACACCCTATGATCAACATACATACATGGTGTTGTCCTTGTCCTGCTAATGCCTATCTAGGTCGTATTGACTTCTTGGTCATGGTGGCAGCTGAGGTGGTGATGTGAGATAGGTTTGAGGTTTTTTAGAGCTTTTTTGTTTTTGCAAGTTTGTTTCTGAATATTTTAAGGTTGACCGTAGTATCACAGTTACTAACCGGGTCCCCGATGGGTATTGGGTCTGGGGAATAGGATATCATCTCCATCCCCGTTGTACCCTATGGGGAATAAAATAGTTTGGTTAATATCCCCATGGGGATATTTTTTGCCCATCCCCACCCCCTAATAGATGAAATCCCCACGGGTTTGGCGGGTATGGGGCCCCGTTGCCATCCCTACTTGCCGGGCGCGGTAGAGTGACAGCAGCTTCCGCAGCAGCTGCTCCTCCTCGGGCTCGCCACTGCTGCTGCCGGGCGCGTCAACCAATGACAGTCCAGCAGAGGCGAGCACCTCCCCGTTAAAAGCTTCCCCCTCGACTGGCGCCCTGGAGCTCGATGCCCAGGGTAGCTTGATGAAGATGTCGTCGCCGGCCTTCAAGTAGGCGCCGGGCTGGGGCTCCTCGGAGCCCGGCTCCGCAGAAGCGGCAGAGGGTTCGGCCGTCGGCGCAGCGCCCGGCGCTCCTGCGGCCTCAGGGTCGTCAGTGCGATCGACCGACCCCTCGCCGGCTTCCGCAGCTGCAGCCCCGGCGGCCTCCTCGCCGGCGGTCTCATCAGCACCGGCACCTTCCTTGCCGGCGCCCTCTGTCTCCATTGGCTCAGCCGTAGATGGGTCTAAAGAACGAAGAAGGAAGGAAAATCAATCAAAAATCCAAGAAAGGAAAAACGGAAGAAACAGAACCCAAGGAAGGTTTCTGGGCAAGTGGATTACCTGCGCCAAGATCTTCAGTTGCGGCCTCGGTCGCCGCAGGATCAGCAGTGCCGTCCCTTGCCGGGGAGTCCCCCCTTGCCGGAGAGCGCTCCCTTGCCGGGGACTCCTCCCTTGGCGGCACAGTCGAAGCAGGTGGCGCTTCGGGACCGGCCTCCGGGCACTCCTGATGAGGCTGCTCTGCTCCTGCACAAGTCAACAAGCAAGATATCAACAAAGGAAAAAGCACTCAAGCGCGCCCGGCAGCAGAAGATTAAACTATGAACTTACGCTGAGGGCTGCGCTGGGGGCTGCTTTGAGGAGTGATTGCCGGGTCCGTCAAGGTGATCTCGGACCCACCCCCTATCGACAAGGTGGGGTCAGGTTCGATGACGATCACCGTGGCCTTTGCCCTCTTCGCCGCTCTCTGGGCCAGCGTTCTGAAAAGAGAAGAGTCCAGATTGGAGCAAGTCAGATACAAGATATAAACAGCAAGATTGAAGAACTACAAGAGCACCAAAGAAACTCACTCTTCTTCCTCCTCGTCGGAGCTGAGCGCGGAAAGATCGAAGTCCGGCCCTCCTCCGGTGCGGCGAGGTGGAGGAGTAGGATCCCTTGCCCGCTTGGCGGGGGCAGTGGAGGTGGCCCGGGAAGATCCCGCTCCAGTTGCCGCTATTGCGTGAGGCGCTCCCGCGGCAACATTGCTTGCCGCGGTAGAGCGCGTCGCGCGGCTCGGTGGCTGTGGAGCCGGCTGCCGCCCCGCTGCGTCCCTGGCCCTGCGAAGGCGCCTCCTTGGCGGGGCCGGGGGCTCCGCCTGCTGCAAGTTCTCTGAAGGCTCAGCCTCCTCCTCGCCGGCCTCGCTCGACTCGGCTTCGGAACCCGCAGGCTCCTCTTCACCCATGAACTCCGCGTGTTCGGCAAGGTTTGTCGCCTCTGCAACCTCCGCCTCCTCCACGGTGAACCCGAATGCGCCCGCGACAGCTACAGCCGCAGCCTCTTCCGCCCTAGTGGCGATGAGCTGCAGCTCCTCGTCGGTGGTGTCACGGGTGAGGCTCTTCTGCTCGTCAGCGCGGACCGGTACTTCTTCCAAGGTGTCGAAGAACGCTCGCACAACGTCATCCGCAGGCTCTTGCCAAGTTGGGACGATGCCGTGTGAATCGCACAACGGCATCATGGCGCGGATCCGGTCAAGCGAAGAGTTATTGCACAAAGGAACTACGCCCCTCGGCAGTGTGAATGGGTGCTGGGGGTCGCGTTTGAATAACTCCAAGAGCATTGCGTCCAACTCCAAGACGGTGAAGTTGTAGTTGAGGCCTGGCCGCAGCCTCATGATGTCCGCCGAATTCTTGAATTCCCAGGCGGGCCTCCCCTCTCCTGCAGGGGGGCAATGCGGCGGCGGAGGAAATCTGCCCCGACAGCACCTACGGTGAGCCCGGCAAGCCTGAGGCGAAGAATCCTAGTGATGGCGATCTTCAGCCTCTCGTCTTCCGGAGCCACATTGCTCCAGTCATTGCCGTGCACTATGGGAGTTTGGCGCACGGTGGTGAAGGGCTGCGGATTCTCCTCGACGATCCAGCACCACTCCGCTCTCCACTCCTCCCACTTGCTGCGGAGCTCACCATCCAAGTACGCCTCCTTCTTGCCGACTCTCGAGACCCAGGCAATCCCTCCGGCAAGCGGCTCTCCTCTCTCTACCCGAGGAATGAAGTAGTGGCGGAAAAGGGCAACACTAGGGTGGACTCCGACAAAGTTTTCGCACAAGTGTGCGAAAACTGCCATGGTCAGGACAGCATTGGGGGTGAAGTCAATGAGGCGGAAGCCATATGTGTTCATAATGTCACAAAAGAACTCCGAGAAGGGCGGGCAGAGCCCGCAGTAGAAGAATAGCGGGAAGAACGGGTACCCATTTGGAGCCAACTTCGAAGCGGTAGCCGGGAGTACCCTCGTGCGTGGATGTGCACGCGTCTCCGTCGCCCAAAAGAGGTAGAAGTACTCCCTCAGCTCCTGCACGCCGAGCTGGGGGGTGAAGATCGCCCGCTCCTTCCGCAGCGCCGCGAGCCACTGCACCTCGGCCGACTTCACACCCTTTCCCTTGTCGCCTTTCGGGGCCATGGCGGAGGTGGTGGAAAAGGTCGACGGCGTGGTGATGCTGGTGGCAATGGGGGGGGCGGAGCGCTGCTCTCTCAGCCTTGGGAAGAAGGGGGGAGCGGCGGAGTTTGTGAAGAAGGAGTAGCAGCAACCAGCGAGGGGGAACAAACTGCCCTTGTTTCCTCTACTTATAAAGAGGGACGGGGCGGACGTTTCGCCCTTCCTAATAAAAAACCACCCACGATCTCCCCCATGATGCTGCAATCAACGCGTGCCGTTATGGGGGAGCGCGGTGGATACGGAGCGAGATTTGGTGTAGCCCAGCCCGCGTGTGCCCGTGCCCTGTCTTGGGCCTGGCCCAACAGCGCTCGGCACCGTGTCTGGCCCAGGCCCGGGGGCTCCTGTCGGTGTACTAGAATAGGGGTACCCTAGTACCCCGAACTTGTGCACGGGCAGTTGCAGCACCCCGCGGCAAAGGCTTGCCGGGCGAACGCCAAGATCCCCCAAGGTTCCCTTGGAGCCATCCAAGAACAAAGTATTTAAGCTAAGGAGACAAGACCCCGGCAAGAGGAGCTTGCCGGGAAGGCCAACCAAGGCGCTCCAAGGAACTTGCCGCGACGCGCCACGCGCTCCGACAAGGCGACAAGGCCCCGGCAAGAGGAGCTTGCCAGGAAGACTGACCAAGGTACTTCGAAGCCCGGTGAGCGACAAGCCTCCGAGCCCGACAAGATAGCAGCAGCGGCAAGGCGCTTGCCGCGGCAGGCGGCCACTCTACGCCCACGCTCCAGCGCATCCACCAATGTGTCGCTCTGGGGGTTTCTCCGGGCGCGGGTGGCGGGAGGCTGTGCAGCCAGCGGTGCGCAGTGGCATGCGAAGCTAACAAGATCGCCATCGTGGCGAACGGTGGCGCCCCTAACGGTCCCTTTCTGCACTGATCGGGCGACTGAGACGGGCATTTAATGCCCTTGTCCCCTGCCGCCAGGGTTAGGTAGGGTGCACTGTACAAGCAACTGTATCACCTACCTCGCTTTTTACGTTTTTACCCTCCTCTGCGTTGCCACCTGTTGGTGACCCCTTTAGCGTATAAAAGGAGGCCCATGCGCAACGTAGAGGAGGTTTGGACAGTTTGCTTCGATTCATTCATAGCCCAGAAAACATCATACTCTGGCTCGAGAGCAAGAACACTAGATAATACAACCAGACAAGCAACAGTAGGAGTATTATCTCTCTGGAGAGCTCCGAAGCTGGGTAAACCGCTCGTGTGCTTCGCCTCGATCTGCTCTTCGTGCAACCTCCGCCCCCCCACCGAACCGAAAGGGGCCCGGTCCGTCGGCCCCATAGGTGTTCGTGGGTCAGTTTCCCCCGACAAAGTTAGTAGAACTTCGTGATGAACTATAGTATGCAAGGGATGACGAAAACGATTCGCAAGCTCTTCATGATGAAATCGATGAAGGTAGAAATCAAGAAAGAGCATCAAGTGTTGATGGTTGACAAGATCACTAGTTTCAAGAAAAGGGCAAAGAAAAAAAGGGGAACTTCAAGAAGAACAGCAAGCAAGTTGCTGCTCAAGTGAAGAAGCCCAAGTCTGGTCCTAAGCCTGAGACTAAGTGCTTCTACTGCAAAGGGACTGGTCACTGGAAGCGGAACTACCCCAAGTGATTAGCGGATAAGAAGGATGGCAAAGTGAACATAAGTATATTTGTTATACATATTATTGATGTGTACTTTACTAGTGTTTATAGCAACCCCTCAGTATTTGATACTAGTTCAGTTGCTAAGATTAGTAACTCGAAACGGGAGTGGCAGAATAAACAGATACTAGTAAAGGGTGAAGTGACGATGTGTATTGGAAGTGGTTCCAAGATTGATATGATCATCATCGCACACTCCCTATACTTTTGGGATTAATGTTGAACCTAAATAAGTGTTATTTGGTGTTTGCGTTGAGCATAAATATGATTTGATCATGTTTATTGTAATACAGTTATTCATTTAAGTAAGAGGATAAATTGTTGTTCTGTTTACATGAATAAAACCTCATATGGTTACACACCCAATGAAAATAGTTCATTGGATCTCGATCGTAGTGATACACATAATCATAATATTGAAACCAAAAGATGCAAAGTTAATAATGATAGTGCAACTTATTTGTGGCACTGCCGTTTAGGTCATATTGGTGTAAAGCGCATGGAGAAACTCCATACTGATGGGCTTTTGGAATAACTTGATTATGAATCAGTTGATGCTTGCGAACCATGCCTCATGGGCAAGATGACCAAGACTCCGTTCTTCGGAACAATGGAGCGAGCAACAGATTTGTTGGAAATCATACATACTGATGTATGTGGTCCGATGAATATTGAGGCTCGCGATAGGGTATCATTATTTTCTGATCTTCACAGATGATTTGAGCAGATATGAGTATATCTACTTGATGAAACATAAGTCTGAAACATTTGAAAGTTCAAATAATTTCAGGGTGAAGTGGAAAATTATCGTGACAAGAAAAGAAAAGGTTTCTATGATTTGATCGCGGAGACAAATATTTGAGTTACGAGTTTGGTCTTCAATTAAAACATTATGGAATAGTTTCACAAACTCATGCCACCTGGAACACCACAACATAATGGTGTGTCTGATCGTCATAACCGTACTTTATTGGATATAGTGCAATCTATGATGTCCCTTACCGATCTACCACTATTGTTTTGGGGTTATGCATTAGAGACAAATGCATTCACATTAAAAGGGCACCATCAAAATCCGTTGAGACGACGCCTTATGAACTGTGGTTTGGCAAGAAACCAAAGTTGTCGTTTCTGAAAGTTTGGGGCTGCGATGCTTATGTGAAAAAGCTTCAACCTGATAAGCTCGAACCCAAATCGGAGAAATATATCTTCATAGGATACCCAAAGGAGACTATTGGGTACACCTTCTATCACAGATCCGAAGGCAAGACATTTGTTGCTAAGAATGGATCCTTTCTAGAGAAGGAGTTTCTCTTGAAAGAAGTGAGTGGGAGGAAAGTAGAACTTGATAAGGTAATTGTACCTTCTCCCTTATTGGAAAGTAGTGCATCATAGAAAACTGTTTCAGTGACACCTACACCAATTAGTGAGGAAGCTAATGATGATGATCATGAAACTTCAGAACAAGATACTACTGAACCTCGTAGATCAACCAGAGTAAGATCCGCGCCAGAGTGGTACGGTAATCCTGTTCTGGAAGTCATGCTACTAGATCATGATGAACCTACAAACTATGAAGAAGCGATGGTGAGCCCAGATTCCGCAAAATGGCTTGAAGCCATGAAATTTGAGATGGGATCCATGTATGAGAACAAAGTATGGACTTTGGTTGACTTGCCCGATGATCGGCAAGCAATTGAGAATAAATGGATCTTCAAGAAGAAGACTGACGCTGACGGTAATATTATTGTCTACAAAGCTCGACTTGTCGCAAAAGGTTTTTGGCAAGTTCAAGGGATTGACTACGATGAGACCTTCTCACCCGTAGCGATGCTTAAGTCTGTCCAAATCATGTTAGCAATTGCCGCATTTTATGATTATGAAATTTGGCAGATGGATGTCAAAACTGCATTCCTGAATCTGGAAGAAGAGTTGTATATGATGCAACCAGAAGGTTTTTTCGATCCAAAGGGAGCTAACAAAGTGTGCAAGCTCCAGCGATCCATTTATGGACCGGTGCAAGCCTCTCGGAGTTGGAATAAACGCTTTGATAGTGTGATCAAAGCATTTGGTTTTATACAGACTTTTGGAGAAGCATGTTTACAAGAAAGTGAGTGGGAGCACTACAGCATTTCTGATAAGTGTATGTGTATGACATATTGTTGATCGGAAATAATGTAGAATTATTCTGCAAGGCATAAAGGAGTGTTTGAAAGGATTTTTTCAAAGAAAACCTCGGTGAAGCTGCTTACATATTGAGCATCAAGATCTATAGAGATAGATCAAGACGCTTGATAAGTTTTTTTTCAGTGAGTACATACCTTGACAAGATTTTGAAGTAGTTCAAAATGGAATAGTCAAAGAAAGAATTCTTGCCTGTGTTACAAGGTGTGAAATTGAGTAAGACTCAAACCCCGACCACGGCAGAAAATAGAATGAGAATGAAAGTCATTCCCTATGCCTTGGCCATAGGTTCTATAAAGTATGCCATGCTGTGTACCAGACCTATTATATACCCTACACTAATTTTGTCAAGGGAGTACAATAGTGATCTAGAAGTAGATCACTGGACAGCGGTCAAAGTTATCCTTAGTGGAATAAGGATATGTTTCTCAATTATGGAGGTGACAAAAGGTTCGTCGTAAAAGGGTTACATCGATACAAGTTTTGGCACTAATCCAGATAACTCTTAGTCTTCATCTGGATATATTGAAAGTGGGAGCAATTAGCTAATGTAGCTCCGTGCAGAGCATTGTAGACATAGAAAATTGCAAAATACTTATGGATCTGAATATGGCAGACCCGTTGACTAAACTTCACTCACAGGCAAAACATGATCACACCTCAGTACTCTTTGGGTGTTAATCACATAGCAATGTGAACTAGATTACTGACTCTAGTAAACCCTTTGGGTGTTGGTCACATATCGATGTGAACTATGGGTGTTAACCACATAAAGATGTGAACTATTGATGTTAGATCACATGGCGATGTGAACTAGATTATTGACTCTAGTGCAAGTGGGAGACTGAAGGAAATATGCCCTAGAGGCAATAATAAAGTTATTATTTATTTCCTTATTTCATGATAAATGTTTATTATTCATGCTAGAATTGTATTAACCGGAAACATAATACATGTGTGAATACATAGACAAACAAAGTGTCACTAGTATGCCTCTACTTGACTAGCTCGTTAATCAAAGATGGTTATGTTTCCTAACAATAGACAAAGAGTTGTTATTTGATTAACGGGATCACATCATTAGGTGAATGATCTGATTGACATGACCCATTCCATTAGCTTAGCACCCGATCGTTTAGTATGTTGCTATTGCTTTCTTCATGACTTATACATGTTCCTATGACTATGAGATTATGCAACTCCCGTTTGCCGGAGGAACACTTTGTGTGCTACCAAACGTCACAACGTAAATGGGTGATTATAAAGGTGCTCTACAGGTGTCTCCAAAGGTACATGTTGGGTTGGCGTATTTTGAGATTAGGATTTGTTACTCCGATTGTCGGAGAGGTATCTCTCGGCCCTCTCGGTAATGCACATCACATAAGCCTTGCAAGCATTGCAACTAATGAGTTAATTGCGAGATGATGTATTACGGAACGAGTAAAGAGACTTGCCGGTAACGAGATTGAACTAGGTATTGAGATACCGATGATCGAATCTCGGGCAACTAACATACCGATGACAAAGGGAACAACGTATGTTGTTATGCGGTCTAACCGATAAAGATCTTCGCAGAATATGTAGGAGCCAATATGAGCATCCAGGTTCCGCTATTGGTTATTGACCGGAGACGTGTCTCGGTCATGTCTACATTGTTCTCGAACCCGTAGGGTCCGCACGCTTAAGGTTTCGATCACAGTTATATTATGAGTTTATGAGTTTTGATGTACCGAAGTTAGTTCGGAGTCCCGGATGTGATCACGGACATGACGAGGAGTCTCAAAATGGTCGAGACATAAAGAATGATATATTGGACGGCTATATTCGGACAACGGAAGTGTTCCGGGTCATTTCGGAGAAAACCGGAGAGCCGGAGGGTTACCGGAACCCTCCCGGGAGAAGTAATGGGCCATATGGGCCTTAATGGAGAGAGAGAGGGGCAGCCATAGGTGGGCCGCGCGCCTCCTCCCCCCTTGGTCCGAATTGGACTAGGAGAGGGGGGGCGGCGCCCCCCTTTCCCTCTCCCTCCCCACTTCTTTCCCCCTCCTAGTAGGAGTCCTACTCCTACTAGGAGGAGGACTCCTCCTTGGCGCGCCATAGAGGGCCGGCCGGCCTCCTCCCCTTGATCCTTTATATACGAGGGCAGAGGGCACCCCTTGAGACACAAGTTGATCCACGTGATCATATTCTTAGCCGTGTGAGGTGCCCCCTTCCACCATAGTCCTCGATAATATTGTAGCGGTGCTTAGGCGAAGCCCTGCGACAGTAGTACATCAAGATAGTCACCACGCCGTCGTGCTGACGGAACTCTTCCCTGACACTTTGCTGGATCGAAGTCCGGGGATCGTCATCGAGCTGAACGTGTGCTAGAACTCGGAGGTGACGTAGTTTCGGTGCTTGATTGGTCGGGCCGTGAAGACGTACGACTACATCAACCAAGTTAACTCTTCCGTTGTCGATCTACAAGGGTACGTAGATCACACTCTCCCCCTCTCGTTGCTATGCATCACCATGATCTTGCGTGTGCGTAGGAAATTTTTTGAAATTACTACAAAACCCAACACTCTTTTCATGTGCGGGTGTTAAAAAATTTCGGATTAGACCGATACTTGCCATGCGGCCTTGGTTTACTACCGCTAGACCGCCTGTCAAGTTTCGTGTCGTTTGGACTTCGTTTGGTAGTCCAACGGTTAACCGAGGGACCGAAAAGGCCTCGTGTGTGTTGCAGCCCAACACCCTTCCAAACTGGTCCAAAACCCACCTAAACCTCCTCCATCATCTAGAGCGTCCGATCACGATCGCGTGGCCGCAAACCACACCTCACTTGGACTCTCCTAGCTCCCTCTACCTATAAATATGTGATCCCCTCCGAAATATTCACGGTACAAACCCTAGATCCAACTCCCTCATCGCCGCCGGACATGTCCGCTCGCCGCCGCCACCTCACTCCGCCCAATGGCAAGGAGCCACGTCACCCCGCCGCCGCCGCTAGCCAACCAGCGCGCGCCACTTGTCCGCCCCGCACCCCACTTCACCGTGCCGCCTGCCGGCCCAGATCCGGCCCGCGCAGGGCCGAACCGGGCCAGATCCTGCGCCGCCGCCGCTGGGATTCGCCACCACCCGCGCGCCAGGCGTCCTGCTCGCCGGCCATCCCCTCCGTCACCTCTCTCTCGTCGCCGCCACCGCCACCTTCACCGCGAATCTCGCCGCCGTCGTGCTTCGCTGGGTGCGCTCGTCCCTCACCGTCCCCGCGCCCCGGATCCGCCCTCCTCGCCTGGCTTCCTCACCATCCCCGAGCCCCGGTCGCGGGAGCCGGCAGCCGCCGCCGCCACCTCGCCATGGCCCTGCTCGTGCAGGAGCACGAGGAGAGGATCTGATCCTCTCGGGCGACCTCGTGGGCCCGCAGCCTCCCATGGTCCATGTCCCCGCCGCCCCCCTCGGCCTGCCTCTCCGTCCTCTAGGCCAGGCCCGCTAGGTGAGCGCCCGCCTAAACCTCGCCCCGAGCGTCTTTTAGTGATCCCGCGCTCATGTGTTATTCTGCTAAGTCCGTAGTTTGGCATAATATATGTCCCTGTTCATCGCATCATACCTCATCACCCATTGCTCCGATTCGTGCGTGTAGCATATCTAAATGTTCGTCTCGACGAGTGGATCATTTCATCTCATTGCATCATTTTCATTTGAGCTCATCTTGATGCCCGAAATGCTGTTGGAAGAGGGCTATGTGATGATTTTGTCAGGTCTGTTTCAGCAAATGGCCTTTTGTCATTTCCCCATGATTAATGTGTGCATGCTATGATCCTGAGCTCTACATGTGTTTTGTAGAGTGCCATGCCATCCTTACAGAGGTGATTGCCATGTATTTTTGTGATCTTTTTGATGACTAGCACAAGCATGCAAAGTAGCATAATCGTTGATGCCGATTTCAGGGACTTATAATTTCATTAAGTCCTTGTCCTGTTATTGTTTTTATGCCATATGTTCATGTTGTTTCCTAGTGATCCTTGCCTCTTTTGAGGATGATCAGTAAGGATGTTTTGTTAATATTGTGGTGCTCTATCCATCCATGTCTTTGTTTGGAATTATCGAGCACCCTAGCTTGAGTCAATCGAGCTCTAATTTTTCTATAAAATGTTCCTGGCAGATTGTTAACATGTTTAGCAATTTTGCCGAGCTTGTTGTTGTTGATCCATGCATGCTATGTTGTTGTTCTTGCCATGTCTAGCTTCTATGCCATGTCTATTTGCTGGATGTATGCTTAGTTTGTCATGCAATGTCTCATAGTGAGTGCATCGAGCTCGTAAACATGCTTACTTGTTAATCTGTTTGCATGCTCCAGTTTTTCACAAAGTCTGAATCTGTTTATGCTTTTGCTATGTTCACATGCTTGCAATTGTATTTTCTGATCCCTTTTGGCTCATGGTCACTAAGGGACTTTTGTTATATTATTAGAGTAGCTTCATGCCATGCCTTGCTTTGCCATGATATGTTCCTGTAGCATGTAGTTTTTATGCTCTAAATATTGCTTTCTGATGATAAATTCCTGACATGCTGTTAATTTCACCAAGTCTGAAACCTGTTGTCTTTCGCTCTTTTGCCATGCTTGTTTGAACCTGTTATTGAGTGAATTAGCCATAGCTCAGTGTTCATCTTTTATCAAGAATCATGAGTGGATCTCTGCCATGTATTTTGTTGTCATGTTTGAGTGATGTACCATATTTAACTTGATGCATTTAGATGGCTAGTTGATGATTATCGCAGACCGGTGCCATATTTGTTTTGCTTGCCATTTCCAAACCGTGCATCCGATTCCGGTGATCTTTATATCGGTTTTGACCGAAATCAACTCACCTTTCCAGTGGCACTCTTGGATTTCCAAGTTGAGGCCAGGTCCAAGAATTCCTTTGCAAATCATGCATATGCATCGCATACCGCATCCCGCATATCATGCCATGTTCATGTGTTGGTTGTTTACTATGTTGTGTGCTTCTTTCCGGTGTTGCTTCTTCGGGTTGGTTCCAATTATGTCGCGTTTGAGAGGACCCGTTCGGCTATGTCCGTTTTTCTTCTTCATGGACTCGTTCTTCTTCCTTGCGGGATTTCAGGCAAGATGACCATACCCTCGAAATCACTTCTATCTTTGCTTGCTAGTTGCTCGCTCTTTTGCTATGCCTATGCTGCGATACCTACCACTTGTTTATCATGCCTCCCATATTGTTAAGCCAAGCCTCTAACCCACCTTGTCCTAGCAAACCGTTGTTTGGCTATGTTACCACTTTGCTCAGCCCCTCTTATAGCGTTGTTAGTTGCAGGTGAAGATTGGAGTTTGTTCCATGTTGGAACATGGATATGTTGGGATATCACAATATCTCTTATTTAATTAATGCATCTATATACTTGGTAAAGGGTGGAAGGCTCGGCCTTATGCCTGGTGTTTTGTTCCACTCTTGCTGCCCTAGTTTCCGTCATATCGGTGTTATGTTCCCGGATTTTGCGTTCCTTACACAGTTGGGTTATAATGGGAACCCCTTGACAGTTCGCCTTGAATAAAACTCCTCCAGCAATGCCCAACATTGGTTTTACCATTCGCTACCTAGCCTTTTCTTTCCCTTGGGTTCTACAGACTCAAGGGTCATCATTATTTTAACCCCCCCGGGCTAGTGCTCCTTTGAGTGTTGGTCCAAACTAGAGCCCTGTGCAGTGCCCCCTCTGAGAAACTCGAGGTTTGGTTTTAGTTGTATGGAGCGCTCATCTAAGTGTGCCTTGAGAACGAGATATGTGCAGCTCCTATCGGGATTTGTCGGCACATTCGGGCGGTGTTGCTAGACTTGTTTTACCATTGTCGAGGATGTCTTGTAACCAGGATGCCGAGTCTGATCGGATTGTCTTGGGAGAAGGAATATCCTTCGTTGACCGTGAGATCTTGTGATGGGCTAAGTTGGGACACCCCTGCAAGGATTTGAACTTTCGAAAGCCGTGCCCGCGGTTATGGGCAGATGGGAACTTGTTAATGTCCGGTTGTATAAAACCTGAAGTTGACCTTAATTAAAATACATCAACCGCGTGTGTAACCGTGATGGTCTCTTCTCGGTGGAGTCCGGGAAGTGAACACGGTGCTGGAGTAATGCTTGACGTAGGTTGTTCTAGGATCACTTCTTGATCATACTTTTATCGACCGTGCTTTGCCTTCTCTTCTCGTTGTCATTTGTGTATGTTAGCCACCAAATATGCTAGTCGCTTGCTGTAGCTCCACCTCATACCTTGTACCCTTCCTATAAGCTTAAATAGTCTTGATCGCGAGGGTGTGAGATTGCTGAGTCCCCGTGACTCACAGATTACTTCCAATACCAGTTTGCTGGTGCCGATGTTACCGAGCAGGTGACGTAACCAAGCTCAAGGAGGAGCTTGATGAAGATCTTGTCCTTTGTGTTGTTTCGTCCTAGTTGATCAGTAGTGGAGCCCAGTTGGGACGATCGGGGATCTGTGTAGCTTTTGGGGTAGTCTTGTTTTATTTTGGTTCCGTAGTCGGACCTTGATTGTATCTGGTTCATGTAATGCTTTATTCATGTATTTGTGTGAAGTGGCGATTGTAAGCCAACTATGTATTCTTTTCCCTTATGTATTACATGGGTTGTGTGAAGATTACCTCACTTGCGACATTGCTTTCAGTGCGGTTATGCCTCTAAGTCATGCTTCGACACGTGGGAGATATAGCCGCATCGAGGGCGTTACAACTAAACTATATGATTTTGTAGGGATGAACTTTCTTTGGCCATGTTATTTTGAGAAGACATAATTGCTTAGTTAGTATGCTTGAAGTATTATTATTTTTATGTCAATATGAACTTCTATCTTAAATCTTTCGGATCTGAATATTCATGCCACAATTAAGAAGAATTACATTAAAAATATGCCAAGTAGCACTTCGCATCAAAAATTCTGTTTTTATCATTTACCTACTCGAGGACGAGCAGGAATTAAGCTTGGGGATGCTGATACTTCTCCAATGTATCTATAATTTTTGATTGCTCCATGCTATATTATCTGCTTTTTTGGATGTTTATGGACTTTATTATACACTTTTATATCATTTTTGGGACTAACCTATTAACCCAGAGCCAAGTGCCAGTTTCTGTTTTTACCTTGTTTTAGGGTTTCGAAGAAAAGGAAAACCAAACGGAGTCCAATTGACCCGAAACTTCACGGAACCCATTTTTGGAAGGAAATAAGCCTAGAAGACTTGAAGTGCATGTAAGGCAAGCTTCGAGGAGGCCATGAGGTAGGGGGCGCGCCCACCCCCCTAGGGCGCGCCCTCCACCCTCGTGGGCCCCCCTGACGTACTTCTTCCGCCTATATATCTCCATATACCCTAAAACTTCCAGAGAGCACAATAGATCGGGAGTTCCGCCGCCAGAAGCCTCCGTAGCCACCGAAAGCCAATCTAGACCCGTTCCGGCACCCTGCCAGAGGGGGAATCCCTCTTTGATGGCTATCTTCATCATCCCGGCGCTCTCCATGACAAGGAGGGAGTAGTTCTCCCTCGGGGCTGAGGGTATGTACCAGTAGCTATGTATTTGATCTCTCTCTCTCTCTCTTATGTTCTTGATTTGGCACGATCTTGATATATCGCGAGCTTTGCTATTATAGTTGGGTCTTATGTTTCTCCTCCCCCTCTACTCTCTTGTAATGAATTGAGTTTCCCCTTTAAAGTAATCTTATCGCATTTAGTCTTTAAAGATTTGAGAACACTTGATGTATGTCTTGCCGTGCGTATCTGTGGTGACAATGGGATACCACGTGATTCACTTGATGTATGTTTTGGTGATCAACTTGCGGGTTCCGCCCATGAACCTATGCATAGGGGTTGGCACACATTTTTGTCGTGATTCTCCGGTAGAAACTTTGGGGCACTCTTTGAGGTTCTATGTGTTGGTTGAATAGATGAATCTGAGATTGTGTGATGCATATCGTATAATCATACCCACGGATACTTGAGGTGACATTGGAGTATCTAGGTGACATTAGGGTTTTGGTTGATTTGTGTCTTAAGGTGTTATTCTAGTACAAACTCTAGGGCTGTTTGTGACACTTATAGGAATAGCCCAACGGATTGATTGGAAAGAATAACTTTGAGGTGGTTTCGTACCCTACCATAATCTCTTCGTTTGTTCTCCGCTATTAGTGACTTTGGAGTGACTCTTTGTTGCATGTTGAGGGATAGTTATGTGATCCAATTATGATATTATTGTTGAGAGGACTTACACTAGTGAAAGTATGAACCATAGGCCTTGTTTCAACGCATTGCAATACCGTTTACGCTCACTTTTATCATTCGTTACCTTGCTGTTTTTATATTTTTAGATTACAAAAACTATTATCTACCATCCATATACCACTTGTATCACCATCTCTTCGCCGAACTAGTGCACCTATACAATTTACCATTGTATTGGGTGTGTTGGGGACACAAGAGACTCTTTGTTATTTGGTTGCAGGGTTGCTTGAGAGAGACCATCTTCATCCTACGCCTCCTACGGATTGAGAAACCTTAGGTCATCCACTTGAGGGAAATTTGCTATTGTCCTACAAACCTCTGCACTTGGAGGCCCAACAACATCTACAAGAAGAAGGTTGTGTAGTAGACATCAGCATGATATAGCAAGTGGTAGGTAGCGTGGCATGGCAATAGGGCGAACAACTAGCAAGCAAAGATAGAACTGATTTCGAGGGTATGGTCATCTTGCCTGAAATCCCGCAAGGAAGAAGAACTAGTCCATGAAGAAGACAAACGGACGTAGTCGAACGGATCCTCACAAACGCGATGTTATCGGAACTAACCCGTAGCAGCAACACCGGAAAGAAGCAAACAACATAGTAAACAACCATCACATAAGCATGGCATGATGCACAACCAAGTACGATGCATGTCCGGTTTAAAGAGGCATGGCATGGCAAAGTGCACAAACAATACTAGAAATTAAGTGGAGCTCAATATGCAACGAGTTACATATTGACGAAACACCACATGACTTATTTAGTTCTCTCTCGTTTAGGTACCCATCAATATTAAATGTTGTTAAACATGACAAGAGGTGAGGCATAATAAAACTACCAATCTAGACAAGTTTAAATGAGGCCGGAACAACAAACAACAATTCCAGTAAATCCTCATGTGCAAATTATGGATTTAGTATTATTCTGCCCTATACTCAATTTTAGAGTTGTTAAACATGCAAAGTAAAGCCACCATGTTAAACTAGGCATTTTCCACCCCATTTTCATATAAAGATTATATAAAATGGAGCTACGGTTATTTAGTTATGAAATAAATCATTTTAAGATGGAAATATGGCAAATTTAAACAAACAACAATTAACACATTTTAAACATGGATGAAAGTTGGATATTATGAAACTATATGAAAACCCAAGCATTTTACATATATAAAGTTTTTACATACGATGCATGGTTTGTGAGATATGATATGCATGAAGTTAGGGGTCTAATATGCAAAACTGGCATTCTCTGGAATAATAGAAAATTCATAGCAAGGAAAAAAACACAACGGGCTGAATCTGAATAGAGTTGGGGGCTGCTCACCCATGGGCCAGGCCCAGTCGGCACAACAGAGGAGGAGAAGGGCCGGCCCAGGGGACGGAGGACGCTGCTGGGCCTCGCTGGAGAGGTCAACGCACGCGCGGGCGTTCATCGTCTCGTTCCAGTGGTGGTCGAAGGCAGGCAGCAGCATAGCTGCATAGGCAAGGGCGCGAGCGTCGGGGATCGGTGCGGGAGGAGCTCAGGATGGCAGCATCACGGCGGATCCGGGGCACCGGTGCTCCAGCGAACAGCAGCGACGGCGGAGCACTTCCTTTGCACTTGAAGAAAGAGAGGGAGAGGGATTTTTCAAAGAGGATGAAGCAAGACAGACAAGAAGAAAGAAGAGGGAAGGTGAGGGTGATGGCCACGCGACCTGGGGCCTGATGATGCTCACTGGCGGCGCGGGAACCGAAGGGCGCCGGCACAACGCTGATCTAGGGGAGGCAGGAGTAGGGCAAGTCTCTCGTCCTTCTGCTCGAAGCAGAGGATGCAGGGGCCGACGTCTGCGGCTGGGCTTCACAACATGGACAGCATGGAGGCGAACAAAGGCCAGGCGCGTCGGACGGGAGGCAGACGTCCTCGTCGAATCTGGCGGAGACGACAACAAACAGAGCTGGGCGGCGGCGGGAGCTGCAAGGCCAGGACGTTTTGTGTCCAAGGCAGAGAGAGAGCCTTGAGAGAGAGACGAACAGAGGGAGGAGGAAGAACGAGGGAAGAAGGCGGGTCATGGCGCGGACCTGTTGGCGGCGCTGCTAGCGGCCGGCTCGAGGAGAGGGCAGAGGAGGCCGCGGGTGAGGTTCTCATCGAGGTCTGACGGCACGGGACGGGTCATGGTCTGGTGCTCCTGCAGGGGAACATGGGGAAGAGAGGGAGATCATATTAGAGAGAAGAAGAATGGGAGGAAGGAGAGGGGCGACGAGCAGTTCCTGCTGGGGCTCCGGCGAGGCTGTGCTCGTGGTCGTCGACGCTACACGAAGATGGGGGAGCTCGGGTTCCTCCCAATCTGGACCTCAAGCGAGGCTGCGGGCGATGGGTTTTCTGGTTGGAGGAGGAGCTTGGGTCAGCTGGGGTCTCAGGCGCGAGGACGAGGCACACATGGGCTCCTCTCCCTGGCGCGTAATGGTGGAAGGGCGAGCGCTGGTTGGCCCGGCGCTGAAGACGAGGTGGAGCGGTGGTTGCTACGGGATGAGATGAGGAGGGGATCTGGGAGGATCCCAAGGGAGAGAGTGGCGGCGACGGGTGAGGGATTGGATGGATGGATGGGACAGGATCCCTCGTTTTTTGGGTTGCCCATTATTTATATTGCAATGAGATTAGGGTAGGGGCTATAAGTCCCTTCGATCGCAATCGGGCGGTCGAGGATAAAAGGTTAGAGGAGTCCAAATAAGAAAACGGATATATTTTATAGATGTTTGGGGATGATCCGGACCCATCGGTAACGACTGCTCGGGTCGGGTTCGGGACAACTCTGGACGTGCACTCGAGGGGGGTCGATGCACTGTGCAAGGAGGGGTTAGGTGGGTTGTGGGCTGTGTAGGAGAGGTCTCAGGCTGAGAAGAGAGAGATGGAAATGCAGCCCGGCAAGGTTTCTGACCGAAAACGTCCGACGTTTGACCGGCTATATTGCCGCTATAGTTTAACGATTGGGCTATCAAATGGACTTTGAATGCGATGAAACTTGGCAGGTGGTCTAACATAACAACACCGCACGCCAACTTTCAACCCATTCCGAGAACATTTTTCGGCCACTCATAAAATAATATTTCGGACATGCCGCGGGCGCGTGCAGGTGTGTCTGGGCTCAAAAGGGACAACGAAAAGAACGGGGAGACCGGGACGGATGCAAGTTTGAAAACATGATGATGCAATGCACATGATGACATGGCAATATGCAACATGCAAGCGAATGACAAGGCAACAACAATAAATAACTGAAAGACACCTAGCGCATCAGTCTCGGGGCGTTACAACTCTTCAACACTACAAGAGGATCTCGTCCCCACTACAAGAGGATCTCGTCCCGAGATCTAGGATGGCACCAGAGAGAAACGGAAGAGGAAGAGAAAGGGTAAAACTAAGTTGCTTCTTTGACAAATGAGGAAACCAAAGAACCTTGAGAGGTTGAACAAATCGAAAGAAAGAATACAACAAAGATGAACAAAGTTGAAAACACTCTGTTAGAAATAGGAACAAGGAACCTTACTAGAACCTTGTAGGTTGAAAGACATAACAAAAGGGGTGCAATGGACAAGAAGTACATGCAATCACTCCGGTAGAAACGAGATGTACAAGGAACGATAAATATCAATTACGACAACACTCCGGATGGAAAAAGGAAGGTAAAGAATATGAACTTGGCAAAAGAAAGCACTTGGATGAGACTCCGGTTATAAGAGGAATGATAGACACAACACTCTGGTTAAAACAAGATAGAGAAGGAATACAAATGATATAATTTGGACAACACTCCGACTGTAAATGGAAGGAAATGATCATGAACTTTACAAGATGAGAGGATACTTGATGAGATCAACAACACACTGCCTCCGGAACTATTTAAAGAAAGGCACAATGTGTAAGAAAGATTTCAGACAGCACTCTAGTTGAGAAGGGAGGCAAAACTTGATAAGATGAGAGAACTTGAATGAAGGACACAACACTCCGGTTGAAAATGGATAAGAACACGGTCCTCACAACCCGAGATGATGGGTGAAGATAGCAACATCACAATGCCTCCGGAAGAAAGAATAGAAGACAGGTCATTAGAATAAAAGAATGGAGAAGGAAATGCCAACTTCTGCCACAAATGAGCTTGGAAAGCACCCTTCCAAGAAGGTTATAACAGAGTTTTTGGAAAACCAACAACGAAACGAATAAGCGTGTAGTGGGCTTATGGAAAACTTCTCAAAATTATGAGGTGAAATTCTGCCACTAAGGGAAACAACAAATTGGACTGAGAGCTAGAAAATATAGAAATATTCTTCCATCGAGGTTATAAGAAAACTTGGATCATAGGTAATCACCACAAGGAGCAACATTCCCAATGGAAGGCTTTTAGGTGAAATCTATACCAAGGTAACTCCAAGGAAGAAAGTGATGGGTTTAAATATCTCATTCTTAACAACTTGCGAATCATGAAACACGGAAGAAATTGTCAAGAATGACATAACACCACCTCAAAAGATAAGGTAGAATGAATTTCACTTCGGAATGCAAGATGAAGAATACTTGAGCTCCTCTGAAAAGAATCTCGATGAACACTTCGAGAAGGAATTAAATCCTTGATGAGCCATCATGTAGAGCCTCCATGAAGAACTCCGATAATAAAAGGATAACGAAAAGAAAGAGAAGTTGAAAACACAAGGTGAAGCCATGTGATGATTTAGATGGAGCTTCATGGTGATATACTTGAGAGAGCTTGCAACTCCGGGAAAAGAAAAGATGAAACAATTGAAACCGAGAATTTATTCATCATGAACAAACTCCGAAGGAATGAGTTAATGACTTGGATGAAGCAAGAATAAGAATTATGTTATGCTCATCCTTCACCAATTTAGATTGATGACAAGAAAACGGATTTGACATACTACTTATTCTCGTTGAAAGGATTAAGAGAGATATAGCATAAACTTGGGAAGGTCTTCGACGAACCACCGGTAGGATTGAAACAACGAATAAGTTGATATGATAACCAAGGAATAGAACTCTTGAATGAACCACCATAAGAATTGAAAATGAAAGTAGCAAAGGAACAATTCACCAGGAAGAATTGGAAAACGAATGAAAATACTTGAGGGAAATTAGATACATGAGAACAAAGAGATCATGAACCGATTAGAGGATATTTGAACGATGCACCGATATGATTTGGAGAATGAGAGCTGAAAGATGAGAATGAATAATTCTGAGATGATGGCTCCGGAGAATCAAATTGAAAAGACTCTTGAATTGCTCCGAATGGTTGAAAAGAATTCTCGCAATGGAAAACAATTATGAGAGGATGGCATCAAGCTTGAACCATGAATCTTGAAGAGAATGGAGCAAGATTTAAGAGAAACTCTTCTTCGGTCTTTAAAATCTGAGAATGACGACGAGAAACACCACCATGAATTGTTTAGACACTCCGGGAGAATCAAAAGCGAAGAGGTTGAGCCAACGATGAAAATAATTTGACCGATCGTGGAGAAATACATATGACTGATGATAATTCATTCTTACGTCAAACTTGGAAAAACAATTTGAGAGTAACTCCGGGAAGATTAGAAGAGTCAGGTAAGATCCTGGGAAAAGACCTGTGGGTTAGGGCCCACTCAAAAGAAACAACGTTGAACGATTTTAGAGAGATATTGCACCGGTTGATTTAAATGGCTTGAATAAGGTAACAACCACAAAATAACTTGAATGGATTAAGAATGGAAACACGGATCTTCCGAGATATCTTAAACATTCTAGAACAAATGAATAGCGAGAAGTGGATGATTAAGAGGTGCACCGGCATGAGAAAGCATTTGACACGAGGAAAAGGAATATGATCAACACTGAAAGCTTGAATTGAATCCACCGGAGAAGAAAAAGAATGAAGAATGATGAACTTGAAGCTTCCTTAGAACCTTCCTGAGAATCACCGGATAAGAACGTTGACGGAAAAGAAATGATGAGACTTCGCATCGATACAATGGATACTTGATTAAGGATTCTGGCTCCAAGAAGAAAAAGGGTGGGAGGGCGGGAAAACAAAGGCAACTTGGAGCATATGGAATGGAACAAACACCGTTGAGAAAAACTTAGAATTGATCTAGCGGATGTTAAAATGATCAGATCCACTTGAAGAGAAACACACCGGTTGGAAAAGAATTAACTTGACAACCTCGATGATCAAGAAGGATTGGTATTCATAGAGAAGTATGAAAACACCATTTAGAAAAAGGTATGGATTAAACACTTGACTTCGAAGCAACTCGAATACCACAACTCAAAACAAAACAAAGGATTGGCTTGCAAAATAAGCCAGAAACAAACATATGATAGATCACATATCGTATCATGTGTCTGTTGGAAAGAATTCCTACGTGATACTTGAATTCCCACTTATAAACTCCCGAAACTTTCTGGTTATGCAATCAGGTGTTGGGGATACAGGGGAAGCATAATATCTCACCCAAAACTAACAAATCCTACATCCAGCTGTATCCATCCTTCAACACATAACCAAGAAACCTTCGGAAATCATTTACCTCAACCTTCAAAAAGCATCCGTTATACGAGTTATGGCAATACTCCCGAACTGCTGCCCCAGTACTGGGTGGCGTCGAGGTTATCTCACCAACAACTACATAAAAGAGATTTTTGATGTCGGTGAACTAAGGTATTCCAGAACTGCAACGATAAAATTGTGACGACAACACCTCAGAGCTCAACTCCCCGGGACACTGCTACAACCCCTAAATGTCAGGAGGCACCAAGAACAATGTTCTTGTCACAAAACCATCGGAACGATTCCAAGATACCCGCGTGATCCTAAAAAAATTCATGAAATTTGAGGAGAGAAGAGTCAAAACTCCACGTCAGGAGGCCTCACCAGAGCAACGAAGGGACTGAGGAGTAAAAAGAATCCTACTCTCCGATATATATAATCCTAAGACTCAAAACATTTTGTTCCAGACTCAACAACGTCAGCGATTCGATCAAGCAGGGGGGCTCCTAAGTCGAGGATGGCTCTGATACCAACTTATAACACCCATGATGCGCCTATATCTTCCACGTGTCGAGGCACGACTTAGAGGCATAACCGCATTGTAGTTTTGTCGCAAGAGGGGTAATCTTCACACATCCCATGTACAGGGATAAAGAGTTGGCTTACAATCGCCACTTCACACAAATACAAGTTAAACATACATCATCCAGAATACAATCAAAGGTCTGACTACGGAACCAAAATAAAAGAAGACAACCCCAAAATCTAGATCCCTAATCGTCCCAACTGGGCTCCACTACTGATCAACCGAAAAAGACATAAAACATCGATCAAGATCTTCATCGGGCTCCCACTTGAGCTGGGTTGCGTCACCTGCACTGGTATCATCGACACCTGCAACTGTTTGGAAGTATCTGTGAGTCACGAGGACTCAGCAATCTCACACCCGCAAGATCAAGACTATTTAAGCTTATGGGTAGGATAGGGTAATTAAGGTGGAGCTGCAGCAAGCACTAGCATATATGGTGGCTAACATACGCAAATAGGAGCGAGAAGAGAAGCAATGCAACAGTCGAGAAGCTAGAAGTGATCCTGAAACTACTTACGTTCAAGCATAACACAAGACCATGCTCACTTCCCGGACTCCGCCGAGAAGAGACCATCACGGCTACACACGCGGTTGATTCATTTTAATTAAGTCAAGTGTCAAGTTCTCTACAACCGGATATTAACAAATTCCCATCTGCCACATAACCGCGGGCATGGCTCTCGAAAGTTTATACCCTGCAGGGGTGTTCCAACTTAGCCCATCACAAGCTCTCATGATCAACGAAGGATATTCCTTCTCCCAGGAAGACCCGATCAGACTCGGAATCCCAGTTACAAGACATTTCGACAATGGTAAAACAAGACCAGCAAAGCCGCCCGATGTGCCAACAATCCCGATAGGAGCTGCACATATCTCGTTCTCAGGGCAACACCGGATTAGACATCCTACGAGTAAAACCAAACCTCAAGTTTCCCCGAGGTGGCCCCGCAGTCTACTCGGTTCAGACCAACACTTAGAGAAGCATTGACCACGAGGGGGTTCAAATAAAGATGACCCTCGGATTGGCTGACCCAAGGGAAGGGTAATAGGTTGTTAGGCAAATGTAAAACCAAGGTTGGCCCTTGCTGGAGGAGTTTTATTCAGAGCAAACTGTCAAGGGGTTCCCATAACACCCAACCACGTAAGGAACACAAAATCAAGGAACATAACACTGGTATGACGGAAACTAGGGCGGCAAGAGTGGAACAAAACACCAGGCATAAGGCCGAGCCTTCCACCCTTTGCCAAGTATATAGATGCATTAATTAAATAAGAGATATTGTGATATCCCAACATAACCATATTCCAACATGGAACAAACTTCAACTTCACCTGCAACTAGCAACGCTATAAGAGGGGCTGAGCAAAACGGTAACTTAGCCAAACAACAGTTTGCTAGGAAAGGTGGGTTAGAGGCTTGACATGGCAATATGGGAGGCATGATATAGCAAGTGGTAGGTAGCGCGACATGGCAATAGAGCGAACAACTAGCAAGCAAAGATAGAAGTGATTTCGAGGGTATGGTCATCTTGCCTGAAATCCCGCAAGGAAGAAGAACGAGTCCATGAAGAAGACAAACAGACGTAGTCGAACTGATCCTCACAAACGCGACGTTATCGGAACTCACCCGAAGAAGCAACACCGGAAAGAAGCAAACAACATAGTAAACAACCATCACATAAGCATGGCATGATGCACAACTAAGTATGATGCATGTCCGGTTTAAAGAGGCATGGCATGGCAAAGTGCACAAACAATACTACAAATTAAGTGGAGCTCAATATGCAAAGAGTTACATATTGACGAAACACCACATGACTTATTTAGTTCTCTCTCGTTTAGGTACCCATTAATATTAAATGTTGTTAAACATGGCAAGAGGTGAAGTATAAGAAAACTACCTATCTAGACAAGTTTAAATGAGGCCGGAACAACAAACAACAATTCTGGTAAATCCTCATGTGCAAATTATGGATTTGGTACTGTTCTGCCCTATACACAATTTTTAGAGTTGTTAAACATGCAAAGTAAAGACACCATGTTAAACTAGGCATTTTCCACCCCATTTACATATAAAGATTATATAAAATGGAGCTACGATTATTTAGTTATGAAATAAATCATTTTAAGATGGCAATATGGCAAATTTAAGCAAACAGCAATTAAAACATTTTAAACATGGATGAAAGTTGGATATTCTGAAACTAGATGAAAAACCAAGCATTTTACATATGATGCACAGTTTGTGAGATATGATATGCATGAAGTTAGGGGTCTAATCTGCAAAACTAGCGTTCTCTGGAATAATATAAAAATTCGCAGCAAGGAAAAAAACCACAACGGGCTGAATCTGAACAGAGCTGGGGGCTGCTCACCCATGGGCCAGGCCCAGTCGGCACACCAGAGGAGGAGAAGGGCCGGCCCAGGGGATGGAGGACGCTGTTGGGCCTTGCTGGAGAGGTCAACGCATGCGCGGGCGTTCATCGTCTCGTTCCAGTGGTGATCAAAGGCAGGCAGCGGCGCAGCTGCACATGCAAGGGTGCGGGCATCGGGGATCAGTGCGAGAGGAGCTTGGGATGGCAGCATCACGGTGGATCCGGGGCACCGGTGCTCCGGTGAACAGCAACGACGGCGGAGCACTTCCTGTGCACCTGAAGAAAGAGAGGGAGAGGGATTTTTCAGAGAGGATGAAGCAAAACGAACAAGAAGAAAGAAGAGGGAAGGTGAGGGTGATGACCATGCGACCTTGGGCCTGATGATGCTCGTCGGCGGTGCGGGAATCGAAGGGCGCCGGCACAATGCTGATCTGAGGGAGGCAGGAGCAGGGTCCGACGGCTGTGGCCGGGCTTCGCGATGGGGACAGCGTGGAGGCGAACAGAGGCCAGGCGCGTCGGACGGGAGGCAGACGTCCTTGTCGAATCCGGCGGAGACAACAACAAATGGAGCTGGGTGGCGGCGGGAGATGCAAGGCCAGGGCATTTTCTGTCCAAGGCAGAGAGAGCCTTGAGAGAGAGAGAGAGAGACGAACAAAGGGAGGAGGAATAACGAGGGAAGAAGGCGGGTCATGGCGTGTACCTATTGGCGGCGCGACTTGCGGCCGGGTCGAGGAGAGGGCAGAGGAGGCCGCAGGCGAGGTTCTCATCGAGGTCTGACGGCACGGGACGGGTCATGGTCTCGTGCTCCTGCAGGGGAACACGGGGAAGAGAGGGAGATCATAGCAGAGAGAAGAAGAATGGGAGGAAGGAGAGGGGCGACGAGCAGTTCCTCCTGGGGCTCCGGCGAGGCTGCGCTCGTGGTCGTCGGTGTTGCACGAAGATGGGGGATCTCGGGTTCCTCCCGATCTAGACCTCAAGCGAGGCTACGGGCGATGGGTTTTCTGGTTGGAGGAGGAGCTTGGGTCAGCTGGGGTCTCGGGCGCGAGGACGAGGCACACAGGGGCTCCTCTCCCTAGCGCGTGATGGTGGAAGGGTGAGCGCTGGTTGGCCCGGCGCTGAAGACGAGGTGGAGTGGTGGTTGCTGCGGGAGGAAATGAGGAGGGGATCTGGGAGGATCCCAAGGGAGAGTGGCGGCGGGTGAGGGATTGAATGGATGGATGGGACAGGATCCCTAGTTTTTAGGGTTGCCCATTATATATATTACAATGAGGTTAGGGTAAGGGCTATAAGTCGCTTCGATCGCAATTGGGCGGTCGAGGATAAAAGGTTAGAGGAGTCCAAATAAGAAAACGGAGATATTTTATAGATGTTTGGGGATGATCCGGACTCATCGGCAACGACTGCTCGGGTCGGGTTCGGGACAGCTCCGGACGTGCACTCGAGGGGGTCGATGCACTATGCAAGGAGGGGTTAGGTGGGTTGTGGGCTGTGTAGGAGAGGTCTCAAGACGAGAAGAGAGAGACGGAAATGCAGCCCGGCAAGGTTTCTGACCGAAAACGTCCGACGTTTGACCGACTATATTGCCGCTATAGTTTAACGGTCGGGCTATCAAACGGACTCTGAATGCAATGGAACTTGGCAGACGGTCTACTAACAACATAACAACACCGCACGCCAACTTTCAACCCATTCTGAGAACATTTTTCGGCCACTTGTAAAATAATATTTCGGACGTGCCGCGGGAGCGTGCAAGTGTGTCTGGGCTCAGAACGGACATCGGAAAGAACGGGGAGACCGGGACGGATGCAAGTTTGAAAACATGATAATGCAATGCACATGATGACATGGCAAGATGCAACACGCAAGCGAATGACAAGGCAACAGCAGCAAATAACAGAAAGACACCTGGCGCATCGGTCTCGGGGCGTTACAAAGGATGATTGTGGTAAACTAAAAAGCAAAGACTCAAATCATACAAGACGCTTCAAGCAAAACACATATCATGTGGCGAATAAAAATATAGCTCCAAGTAAAGTTACCGATGAACGAAGACAAAAGAGGGGATGCCTTCCGGGGCATCCCCAAGCTTAGGCTTTTTGGTGTCCTTGTATTTTACCTTGGGGTGCCATGGGAATTCCCAATCTTAGGCTCTTGCCACTCCTTGTCCCATAATCCATCAAATCTTTATCCAATACTTGAAAACTTCACAACACAAAACTTAACAAGAAAATCTCATGAGCTCCGTTAGCGAAATAAAACAAAACACCACTTCAAGGTACTGCAATGAACTCATTCTTTATTTATATTGGTGTTAAACCTACTGTATTCCAACTTATCTATGGTTTATAAACTCTTTTACTAGCCATAGATTAATCAAAATAAGCAAACAACACACGAAAAACAGAATCTGTCAAAAACAGAACAATCTATTGTAATCTATAGGTTTCGACCACTTCTGGAACCCCAAAAATTCTAAAATAAATTGCTGGACGTGAGGAATTTATCTATTAATAATCTGCAAAAATATTTAACTAAATAGAACTCTCCAATAAAATATGTAAGCAATTCTCGTGAGCGCTAAAGTTTCTGTTTTTTACAGCAAGATCAAAAAGACTTTCCCCAAGTCTTCCAACGGTTCTACTTGGAACAAACACTAATTAAACACAAAAAACACAACCAAAACAGAGGCTAGATAAATTATTTATTACTAAACAGGAGCAAAAAGCAAGGAATAAAAATAAAATTGGGTTGCCTCCCAACAAGCGCTATCGGTTAACGCCCCTAGCTAGGCATAAAAGCAAGGATAGATCTAGGTATTGTCATGATAACGATAAGATAAATCGCGAAAGCTCATCTCATACTCCCTACGTTCAGCAGCAATATTCCTTTGTGGCAAGCAAAAATCAAAAGGGCTAAATTTAATGTGACAAAAGTCCCCAAAATCAAGCTCGGGAGGTATTGCTTCCTCCTTTGGCCCCTCATATTGCACAATCAATTCATCATTCTAAGCATTCTTTTGGCAAAAACTCATGATCCTTTGTTCAAGGAAAAAACCTAGCCCATTGTTCTGGATGGCAAAATTATCATTAAGTTTAGAGATCCTATTAACAAGAGCATTGGTAGGAACCTTTTTTCTAAGGTTTTCATTAAAAGCAACATGATCTAAAGATCGTAAACGCATAATATCTTCTTGATAGAAAAGAATAGCTTCTATGGGAGGACGGCCAGCATCCACCCTATAATGCGCAAAAATTCCATTGGCCTCTTTTATTATAAATCTGAACTCATGAGCTAAAAAGATGGTCGCTGCTCGCTTAACAGAAGAATGCTCAATATTAGAAAATTCTAGGAAAATCCTTTGTACGGAAGGATGCATATGTAAAAATTGTCTCCCGAGTTCAACTATGAGCAAGGATATAGCATCTGCGAGCCTACTAGTTTTATGAAGGATAGATCCACTCATAGTGGGCAAAGCACCGGCACAAGTAAAGAAATCTACTCCCTTCCTAATAATATTACCGCTGCCAATACAAAACTTTTTAGTGTGCAAAATAATAGGATTTTCAAGAGGATCATCAATAGCATCAAAGTTTTCCATATTATTATCCTTATCAATGTATACAGTTGTTGCAACTCGGTGTGACCGAAAGGTTCAAATCGGTTGCACCGAGATCGAAAACATAGATCAACTTAATGATCTCGGTAGGACCGAAAGTAGGGTATCGGTCAGACCGAGAATCATAAAGAGGTTTTGGAAGTTTAAGTCTATGACGAATCGGGGACTCCGAGCGCTCCTCACGCAGAGTGGTTCGAATCTGACTTGATCAAATTTTGTGATGTAGCATGAATAGAGTTTGAGACGAGAAAAGCATAGATAGCTAGAGGAGGTTCTTAGGCATTCTTGTCCATCCACTTGGCAAAAGGAAATAAAACCAAACAATCAAAACAACAAGTGGATGTCCTTGAATGAGTAAAATATGCAACCAGCATGCTCACAGAATAAGATGGCAAATGAAATATGTGACAAGGCATGCACAACCAATTCTAGCATCTATCAAGCAATTTGCGATGACAAGGTCATCTATATATGAGTATATTGACTTAGGAGTCAAGTGAGAACACTTGATCATAGGTCATACTCATCGTTTAAGCTCAGGTGGGGTTACCACTTTTACATAAAGCATTGTTGTGTTCACACCTTTAGAGTTGCTTTAGCTCAAGTCTTAGAGTAAAGCTCCCCCTAGATGTGATATCCCCCCTTAGAGGGATGAACTAACCTCGGGTTTTGTCGATGATGACTTCATGTAGATGTTGAAGACGTGGATGCTCAATGTTGATGTAGATCACTTGGAGCTATCCATTTGAGTGAATTGCACTTTCAATACCTACATGGGTTAGTCCCACAAGGAACAAACAAGGATATCCATAGACATAGAGTGATGCACACACAAGATGATGTCCATGAAAACTTTTAGGTTACCTTGTCCCTTGTCTTACCAACAAGAGGGTTTGTGACTCCTTGAACTAGTGCAAGATGTGGAAGTTGATTGCACTTGTTCTTGCCAAAATGATAAGAGTGAAGTATGTTGGCGGAGTCACCCTCAAGAACTCTCTAGTTCTTCTTCTTTTGGATCCACACCATCTTGATGGGAATCCTTGGAGTTGTAGTCGTACTTGATGAAGTGGAACTTGAAGTAGTCTTGGGAATCCACTTGACTAAGGTCTTAGGAGCTTCTTCAAATGCATCAATTTCCTCTTGAAGCTTGTCCTTGCCTTTTTGCTTGTAGTCTTGTGGTGGAAGATCATCTTGAGCTTGTGTCCCCTTTAAAGAAGTATCATGCTTCTCTTGTTGAGGAACAAACTTTGTCTTGGGGTATTGATCTTCTTCCCACTCAACTCCATTGGCATTGAATTTTCGTTCAAAACCAACACCTTGATTCTTCCGGTGCATTCCTTGCTTGCGCACAATTTCCTCGAATTGCTTACTCCCGGCAAGGCTTTTGTACACTCCTTTCTCTATAATTCCCTTCAATAAGCTATTTTCTTGCTCAAGTGTAACTTGGCTAAGAGAATCATTAGTGGAATCAAGAGAACTACTAGAAGCAACAATATTGGATTTAGCATGATCATTGTTACTGCTAGAGGAAGAATCTTTCTTGTTCTTGTTACTAGACTTGACTTGAGGCATGTAAGTGGATAAGAGTAAACGCTTGGCAATGTAATAAGAACTTTTCTTGCGGAGATCATCATTGATTGCTTTTAAGAACTCATGCTCTTGCTCAAGATTGAGCTTTTCAAAGCGTAATTTCTCATGAGCTCTTAAAAGTTCTCGATGATCTTCGAAGATAGTTTCATGAGCTAACTTAAGAGTGTTTAGTTCTTTAGTTAGAGCCTCAATCTTCTCCTTATCATTGTCATTCGTTTTATCTTGCTTAGCATGATTAATTGACATTTCATCATAGTATTCATCACTAGAGTTGTCAACAAGCAAATCATCACCTAACAAGTCATCTTCATCACTATTGAAATCAACATACTCGGGGTGTGTTACCTTAGGACCTTTGGACATGAAGCATCTTCCAATTCCTTCATTTCGTGAGTCAAATATGTCGTAGGAGTTGGTTGACACAAGTGCTAGACCGGCAACACCTTCATCTTGAGTATCTTCGGAGTCGGAGTGATAACTTCTCTCGGAGTGACTGTCGGAGTCGGAGCCGGATACCCATTCACCAACATGAGCTTGATGTCTTCGTTTTGTGTAGCTCCTTGATGATTTTTCCTTCCTTTCCGAATCCTTGCTTCTCCGTGAGTATCTTCGTTCATAACGATCATCTCTACTCCTTCTCTCTCTTGGTGGTGATTCTTTGCTTCTTCTTTTTGGAGAATCTTCTCTTCTCTTGTAGGGAGCCGTACACTCATTGGAATAGTGTCCGGGTCTTCCACAACTATAGCAGTTTCGCTCTCGACTAGAAGATCTTTTGTCATTGTAGGACCTTGACTTGAAGCTTCTATCTTTGCTTCTACTCTTGTAGAACTTGTTGAAGTTCTTCACCATTAAGCTCAATTCTTCATTGAAGTTTTGTTTCTCACTTGATGATGTAGGGGCTTCACATGAGGCTTTGTAGGCACCACTTGATTTGTTGTGAAGTTCCTCTTTATCCTTAAGTGACATCTCATGAGCAACAATTCTTCCAATCACCTCCGTTGGCTTGAGATCTTTGTAATTGGGCATCATTTGGATCAATGTGCACACGGTATCATATTTTCCATCCAAGGCTCTTAGAATCTTCTTGATGATGAATCTATCGGTCATCTCTTCACTTCCTAAGCCGGCAATCTCATTTGTGATGAGAGCAAGCCTAGAGTACATTTCAGCGACACCTTCACCATCCTTCATTTTGAACTTGTCAAGTTGACTTTGAAGCACATCCAACTTGGATTCCTTGACGGAGTCGGTACCTTCGTGCATATCAATCAAAGTGTCCCAAATTTCCTTTGCATTCTCAAGACGGCTGATTTTGTTGAATTCTTCGAGGCACAATCCATTGAAGAGAATATCACAAGCTTGAGCATTGTATTGCAACATCTCTGCGGTAGCTTCACGGTTTGGTTCTTTCCCATCAAAGAAGTCACCTTGCAAACCAACACACACAATAGCCCAAACGGCGGGGTTATGTCCAAGAATATGCATTTTCATTTTATGCTTCCAACTAGCAAAATTAGTACCATCAAAGTAAGGACCTCTACGGTGATAATTTCCCTCGCTAGATGCCATACTCTCCTAGGTTGTGAAACCAAGGCTATGACCACCAAAAGCTATGGAGATCAAAGCAAATGGAGACCAAGGCTCTGATACCACTTGTAGGATTGAAAGTATGTCTAGAGGGGGGGTGATTAGACTACTTGACCAAATAAAAACTTAACCTTTTCCCAATTTTAGTTCTTGGCAGATTTTAGCTATTGTAGGACAAGTCAAGCAATCATCACACAATTCAAGCAAGCATGCAAAGAGTATATTGGCAGCAAAAAGTAAAGCATGCAACTTGCAAGAATGTAAAGGGAGGGGTTTGGAGAATTCAAACGCAATTGGAGACACAGATGTTTTTCCCGTGGTTCGGATAGGTGGTGCTATCCTACATCCACGTTGATGGAGACTTCAACCCACGAAGGGTAACGGTTGCGCGAGTCCACGGAGGGCTCCACCCACGAAGGGTAATGGTTGCGCGAGTCCACGGAGGGCTCCACCCACGAAGGGTCCACGAAGAAGCAACCACCCACGAAGGGTCCATGAAGAAGCAACCTTGTCTATCCCACCATGGCCATCGCCCACGAAGGACTTGCCTCACTAGCGGTAGATCTTCACGAAGTAGGCGATCTCCTTGCCCTTACAAATTCCTTGGTTCAACTCCACAATCTTGTCGGAGGCTCCCAAGTGACACCTAGCCAATCTAGGAGACACCACTCTCCAAGAAGTAACAAATGGTGTGTAGGTAATGAACTCCTTGCTCTTGTGCTTCAAATGATAGTCTCCCCAACACTCAACTCTCTCTCATAGGATTTGGATCTGGTGGAAAGAAGATTTGAGTGGAAAGCAACTTGGGGAAGGCTAGAGATCAAGATTCATATGGTAGGAATGGAATATCTTGGTCTCAACACATGAGTAGGTGGTTCTCTCTCAGAACATATGAGTTGGAATTGTGTATGTGTTCTGATGGCTCTCTCTCTGAATGAAGAGGAGGTGGAGGGGTATATATAGCCTCCACACAAGATCCAACCGTTACACACAGTTTTCCAATCTCGGTGGGACCGAATCAACAAACTCGGTCGGACCGAAAAGGTAAACCTAGTGACCGTTAGAGATTTTCGGTGGGACTGACATGCAACTCGGTAGGACCGATATGGTTAGGGTTTGGGCATAACGTAATCTCGGTGAGACCGATTACACAAACTCGGTGAGACCGAGTTTGGTAATAAGCTAACCAGAGAGTTGGTCAGGCAAACTCGGTGGGACCGATTTGCTCTTTCGGTGAGACCGAAAAGTTACAAAAAGGAAACAAAGAGTTTACATTGCAATCTCGGTGGGACCGATTCGCTCTTTCGGTGAGACCGAAAAGTTACGAAAGGGTAACAGAGAGTTTGCAATCCCATCTCGGTGAGACCGAGATCCCTATCGGTAGAACCGAATTGCTAGGGTTTGGCAGTGGCTTATGACAAGTGAAACTCGGTGGCGCCAGATAGAAAGAATCGGTAGGACCGAGTTTGGCTTAGGGTTTAGGTCATATGTGGATATGGGAAAGTAGTTGAGGGTTTTGGAGCATATCACTAAGCACATGAAGCAAGAGGCTCATTAAGCAACACCTCATCCCTCCTTGATAGTATTGGCTTTTCCTAAAGACTCAATGTGATCTTGGATCACTAAAATATAAAATGAAGAGTCTTGAGCTTTTGAGCTTGAGCCAATCCTTTGTCCTTAGCATTTTGAGGGTTCCACTTTCACATCCATGCCATGCCAATCATTGAGCTTTCCTGAAATAGTCATCTTGGAATAGCATTAGCTCAATGAGCTATATGTTGTTATGAATTACCAAAACCACCTAGGGATAGTTGCACTCTCAATCTCCCCCTTTTTGGTAATTGATGACAACATATAGATCAAAGCTTCGACAAATGATAGTAAGCATGAAATATATCGTCGCTTTGAGAAGTATGTGACAAGTAAGAGCTCCCCCTAAATTTGTGTGTATTTAAAATTTGCTTTCGACTGCAAATGCACAAAGAGTTAGAGTCATGGGTTACTCTTCCATGTCACATACATCTTGGTGGAGCGCTTAAAATGATAAGAATGAAATACATGCACTCATCACCAAGAATAGTGAATGATCACATAAGATAGATAAGATGATAATATTAGTGAATCATCAATGTCTCACGAGCAAAGACATAGTATCTCACACAAAAGCAAACAAAGTTCGAAAAACCACCAAATAAAGAAAGAGAGAATAAAAGCAACACACTCTCTCTCTCTCTCGAAGCCTATGATCTATACATTTTTCTCCCCCTTTGGCAACAAGTTACCAAAAAGTTCCTAGAAAATGCATAGTGCTAAGTCGACACTCGGGCTTGATCTTCAGGTGGTGGTGGAGTCCGGAGCACTCCAAGGACGAAGCCTTCTGTAGACGTGGTCGGAGTTGAGGCTGAAGTAGATGCTGGAGCTGGTGGAACTGAAGCTGTAGCTGGTGCAGAAGTGGTGGCTCTGGTGTCAGCAACTGGCACTGCATATGATCTCTGAGCTCTTGGCACTCTGGAAAATGCATCAGTTGTAGTCTTGCCCTTCCTCTCCTGCATATCATCCTGAAGTTGTTCCACTGCAGACTGAATCTCTGTTACTTTGACATCCAAGTCATAGAACTTCTATTCCATGATTCTTTCTAAGCTCTGCTGATTCTGAGTGAGGGTGGCCAGTCCTTGCTCAATCCTCAGTGTGGATGCAATCAAGTAACCAAGCTGCTCTTGTTTGGTTTTCAAGAAATACTCAGATGCCTCCTCTTGAGTTGGCATCTTGGCAGCTTTCTCCTTCCTTGCCTTCTCCTTCTTGGCTTGTGCTTGAACGGACGATGGTTCATTCTCATGCATGACAACCTGATTATCTTCAAAATCTGGATGAATGGGCAGATGTTCCTTGTCCAACAAGTATATGCCTGTGCCCATCTTGGAGTTAATGAGCTCCTAGATCTGAGGGGCATAACCACAGCTCCTCTTCTGATCAGCTGCTGTCCTCTTAATGGTCTCTACCATGAGGCTCATGACCTTGAATTTCTGAGGTACATCAAATACATGAAGCAAATTGATTGCATGGCCTCTGATCATCTTGTGATCACCTGACTTGGGCAACAGAGTGTGCCTAAGGATCCAGTTAATGGTTGGCAGCCCTGACAGAAGATAATGCACAGACCCAAACTTGAAAGTATCAAGTGCCTCGTTTGGAATTTCCTTGTACATGTTGGACATAGAGTTGTGGTCCATCTTATTCTTGGCATATACATTCAAGTCATCTTCCTGCTCTTCTGGGGCATTGATCAGCTGAGCCCATTCAGCAACTGTAGATTGGTACCTCGTACCTTCAGACATCCAAGTTATCCTACCATCTGGATAAAAATGGGCTGTGGAGTAGAACTGCATGATAAGCTCCTCATTCCACTTTGTGAGCTTCTGCCCAACAAAGTCCTCTACTCCACATGCCTTGAAGCTGTCCTGCACTCCAGGGTAGTGTTCCTCATTTTCCTTGATGTATTCCTAGTTGACCCATCTCATATCACATACAATTGGCTTCTTGTCCAACAAAACTGTCTCATAAAAATCTTGATGTTCCTTGGTGTGAAACCTGTAATCCACAGCAGTTCTTCTCCTTGAAGCATATGGGTCTGCTTCTCTCCACTTCCTGAGCCCTGAATCTTTTCTGAGCTTCATGTCCTCAACCACAGGATGAGCATCATTGTGGTCTGGGATCTTGGGCTTGAGTTTTCTGAGCACTTGACCTTCTTCTTCTTCAGCAATGTCAGGCACTGGGGCCTTGTTCTTCTCAGCAGCTGGGATGCTTCTTGTATTCCTCTTTGGCTTTGGCTTTGGAGCTGGCTTGGCCTTAGAAGCAGTTGACCCTGATCTTATGGCATCACCCATCAGCTTGGGTGCCTTAGGTGCTAGTGTAGCAACCTCTTCTTCTTCATCCTCATCTTCCATGATGGAAGCCTTTCCAAGCACTCTGGCTACGATCTTCTTCACCCTTTCCTTTCTTTTCTTGCCTTCAGCAACAACTAGCTCTATGGGTGCAGGCTTTTCAGGAATCTGAGTTGAAACTCTGGCCTTTGGCATAGGCTGCCTACCTGCTGGCCTTTTGATCTTTAAGCCTGGCTTTGTGCCCTGTGCTGGCTCAACTCTCTTTGATGTGGCTTCCTCTTCCTCTGCCACATAATCTTCATCCTCAGAATCTGAAGTTCTCTTCTTCCTCTGTCTGGTGGCATCTTTAGGCAGATTGCTAGGAGTACTTCTGCTGCCATCATTTGAAGAACTGGAGGGACTAGTGCCCTCACTCATCTGCACTTGCTGTTCTGACATGTTCTGGCTATCACTTTGGTCTGACATGATGAACAAGCTGTCTGCTGACCCTGTGAATAGTTTATAGATGAGGTAGAATAGATGAGCATCACAAAATGCAGAGATTTTTGCAAAAGAATGATCCAAAAACTTAGTTTTAGTTTCCCACTGAAATCATCTCGGATCTACCGATTTTTAAACTCGGTGATACCGAAGCAGTTTTGGCACCTAAACTAGTGAACTCGGTCAGACCGAGTCACAGTTCGGTGGCACCGAGACTGCTAGGGTTTCCCAGAGTTCCAAAATCGGTCACACTGATAAGTAATTCTCGGTCAGACCGAGTCTCACTTGTGCAATGGCATGAGCCAAATCGGTGGGACCGAGTTTTTCAACTCGGTGGGTCCGAGATGGTTTCGGCGGAAACCTAACCCTAAAATTTTCGAATCAAACCTAATCTACGAACGCATTGACTGGATAGGAGTGTTTCAATCGTGGCAAGAATCATGATGATCACAATGTGCTAAGAATCGGATTGGGGAATAGCACAAAGATCGAGTCCATACCCTAGTTCGGCGGAGACTCGCTACGGCGGCAACGGCGGGGTAGAATTCCGTTGACGGCGATGGAGACCAGCGACTGGAGGCGGCTGGCGGCGAGGAGACGATCCGGAGACCAAGTTGGCAGAGCAGGCTATCGCGCGGGCGAAGGGGTTCGGAGAAATTTCCAAATTTTTGCCCGTGACTATATATAGCCCGACCCTGTCGGTGTGACCGAGTGGAACAACTCGGTGGCACCGAGATGCAAAACTGTATACAGTTGTTGCAACTCGGTGTGACCGAATGGTTCAAATCGGTTGCACCGAGATCGAAAACATAGATCAACTTAATGATCTCGGTAGGACCGAAAGTAGGGTATCGGTCAGACCGAGAATCATAAAGAGGTTTTGGAAGTTTAAGTCTATGACGAATCGGGGACTCCGAGCGCTCCTCACACAGAGTGGTTCGAATCTGACTTGATCAAATTTTGTGATGTAGCATGAATAGAGTTTGAGACGAGAAAAGCATAGATAGCTAGAGGAGGTTCTTAGGCATTCTTGTCCATCCACTTGGCAAAAGGAAATAAAACCAAACAATCAAAACAACAAGTGGATGTCCTCGAATGAGTAAAATATGCAACCAGCATGCTCACACAATAAGATGGCAAATGAAATATGTGACAAGGCATGCACAACCAATTCTAGCATCTATCAAGCAATTTGCGATGACAAGGTCATCTATATATGAGTATATTGACTTAGGAGTCAAGTGAGAACACTTGATCATAGGTCATACTCATCGTTTAAGCTCAAGTGGGGTTACCACTTTTACATAAAGCATTGTTGTGTTCACATCTTTAGAGTTGCTTTAGCTCAAGTCTTAGAGTAAAGCTCCCCCTAGATGTGATATCCCCCCTTAGAGGGATGAACTAACCTCGGGTTTTGTCGATGATGACTTCATGTAGATGTTGAAGATGTGGATGCTCAATGTTGATGTAGATCACTTGGAGCTATCCATTTGAGTGAATTGCACTTTCAATACCTACATGGGTTAGTCCCACAAGGAACAAACAAGGATATCCATAGACATAGAGTGATGCACACACAAGATGATGTCCATGAAAACTTTTAGGTTACCTTGTCCCTTGTCTTACCAACAAGAGGGTTTGTGACTCCTTGAACTAGTGCAAGATGTGGAAGTTGATTGCACTTGTTCTTGCCAAAATGATAAGAGTGAAGTATGTTGGCGGAGTCACCCTCAAGAACTCTCTAGTTCTTCTTCTTTTGGATCCACACCATCTTGATGGGAATCCTTGGAGTTGTAGTCGTACTTGATGAAGTGGAACTTGAAGTAGTCTTGGGAATCCACTTGACTAAGGTCTTAGGAGCTTCTTCAAATGCATCAATTTCCTCTTGAAGCTTGTCCTTGCCTTTTTGCTTGTAGTCTTGTGGTGGAAGATCATCTTGAGCTTGTGTCCCCTTGAAAGAAGTATCATACTTCTCTTGTTGAGGAACAAACTTTGTCTTGGGGTATTGATCTTCTTCCCACTCAACTCCATTGGCATTGAACTTTCGTTCAAAACCAACACCTTGATTCTTCCGGTGCATTCCTTGCTTGCGCACAATTTCCTCGAATTGCTTACTCCCGGCAAGGCTTTTGTACACTCCTTTCTCTATAATTCCCTTCAATAAGCTATTTTCTTGCTCAAGTGTAACTTGGCTAAGAGAATCATTAGTGGAATCAAGAGAACTACTAGAAGCAACAATATTGGATTTAGCATGATCATTGTTACTGCTAGAGGAAGAATCTTTCTTGTTCTTGTTACTAGACTTGACTTGAGGCATGTAAGTGGATAAGAGTAAACGCTTGGCAATGTAAGGAGAACTTTTCTTGCGGAGATCATCATTGATTGCTTTTAAGAACTCATGCTCTTGCTCAAGATTGAGCTTTTCAAAGCATAATTTCTCATGAGCTCTTAAAAGTTCTCGATGATCTTCGAAGATAGTTTCATGAGCTAACTTAAGAGTGTTTAATTCTTTAGTTAGAGCCTCAATCTTCTCCTTATCATTGTCATTCGTTTTATCTTGATTAGCATGATTAATTGACGTTTCATCATAGTATTCATCACTAGAGTTGTCAACAAGCAAATCATCACCTAACAAGTCATATTCATCACTATTGAAATCAACATACTCGGGGTGTGTTACCTTAGGACCTTTGGCCATGAAGCATCTTCCAATTCCTTCATTTCGTGAGTCAAATATGTCGTAGGAGTTGGTTGACACAAGTGCTAGACCGGCAACACCTTCATCTTGAGTATCTTCGGAGTCGGAGTGATAACTTCTCTCGGAGTGACTGTCGGAGTCGGAGCCGGATACCCATTCACCAACATGAGCTTGATGTCTTCGTTTTGTGTAGCTCCTTGATGATTTTTCCTTCCTTTCCTAATCCTTGCTTCTCCGTGAGTATCTTCGTTCATAACGATCATCTCTACTCCTTCTCTCTCTTGGTGGTGATTCTTTGCTTCTTCTTTTTGGAGAATCTTCTCTTCTCTTGTAGGGAGCCGTACACTCATTGGAATAGTGTCCGGGTCTTCCACAACTATAGCAGTTTCGCTCTCGACTAGAAGATCTTTTGTCATTGTAGGACCTTGACTTGAAGCTTCTATCTTTGCTTCTACTCTTGTAGAACTTGTTGAAGTTCTTCACCATTAAGCTCAATTCTTCATTGAAGTTTTGTTTCTCACTTGATGATGTAGGGGCTTCACATGAGGCTTTTTAGGCACCACTTGATTTGTTGTGAAGTTCCTCTTTATCCCTAAGTGACATCTCATGAGCAACAATTCTTCCAATCACCTCCGTTGGCTTGAGATCTTTGTAATTGGGCACCATTTGGATCAATGTGCACACGGTATCATATTTTCCATCCAAGGCTCTTAGAATCTTCTTGATGATGAATCTATCGGTCATCTCTTCACTTCCTAAGCCGGCAATCTCATTTGTGATGAGAGCAAGCCTAGAGTACATTTCAGCGACACCTTCACCATCCTTCATTTTGAACTTGTCAAGTTGACTTTGAAGCACATCCAACTTGGATTCCTTGACGGAGTCGGTACCTTCGTGCATATCAATCAAAGTGTCCCAAATTTCCTTTGCATTCTCAAGACGGCTGATTTTGTTGAATTCTTTGGGGCACAATCCGTTGAAGAGAATATCACAAGCTTGAGCATTGTATTGCAACATCTTCAACTCATCCGCGGTAGCTTCACGATTTGGTTCTTTCCCATCAAAGAACTCACCTTGCAAACCAACACACACAATAGCCCAAACGGCGGGGTTATGTCCAAGAATATGCATTTTCATTTTATGCTTCCAACTAGCAAAATTAGTACCATCAAAGTAAGGACCTCTACGGTGATAATTTCCCTCGCAGACGCCATACTCTCCTAGGTTGTGAAACCAAGGCTATGACCACCAAAAGCTATGGAGATCAAAGCAAATGGAGACCAAGGCTCTGATACCACTTGTAGGATCGAAAGTATGTCTAGAGGGGGGGTGATTAGACTACTTGACCAAATAAAAACTTAACCTTTTCCCAATTTTAGTTCTTGGAAGATTTTAGCTATTGTAGGACAAGTCAAGCAATCATCACACAATTCAAGCAAGCATGCAAAGAGTATATTGGCAGCGGAAAGTAAAGCATGCAACTTGCAAGAATGTAAAGGGAAGGGTTTGGAGAATTCAAACGCAATTGGAGACACGGATGTTTTTCCCGTGGTTCGGTTAGGTGGTGCTATCCTACATCCACGTTGATGGAGACTTCAACCCACGAAGGGTAACGGTTGCGCGAGTCCACGGAGGGCTCCACCCACGAAGGGTAACGGTTGCGCGAGTCCACGGAGGGCTCCACCCACGAAGGGTCCATGAAGAAGCAACCACCCACAAAGGGTCCACGAAGAAGCAACCTTGTCTATCCCACCATGGCCATCGCCCATGAAGGACTTGCCTCACTAGCGGTAGATCTTCACGAAGTAGGCGATCTCCTTGCCCTTACAAACTCCTTGGTTCAACTCCACAATCTTGTCGGAGGCTCCCAAGTGACACCTAGCCAATCTAGGAGACACCACTCTCCAAGAAGTAACAAATGGTGTGTAGGTAATGAACTCCTTGCTCTTGTGCTTCAAATGATAGTCTCCCCAACACTCAGCTCTCTCTTATAGGATTTGGATTTTGTGGAAAGAAGATTTGAGTGGAAAGCAACTTGGGGAAGGCTAGAGATCAAGATTCATATGGTAGGAATGGAATATCTTGGTCTCAACACATGAGTAGGTGGTTCTCTCTCAGAACATATGAGTTGGAATTGAGTATGTGTTCTGATGGCTCTCTCCACGAATGAAGAGGAGGTGGAGGGGTATATATAGCCTCCACACAAAATCCAACCGTTACACACAGTTTTCCAATCTCGGTGAGACCGAATCAACAAACTCGGTCGGACCGAAAAGGTAAACCTAGTGACCGTTAGAGATTTTCGGTGGGACTGACATGCAACTCGGTAGGACCGATATGGTTAGGGTTTGGGCATAACGTAATCTCGGTGAGACCGATTACACAAACTCGGTGAGACCGGTTTTGGTAATTAGCTAACCAGAGAGTTGGTCAGGCAAACTCGGTGGGACCGATTTGCTCTTTCGGTGAGACCGAAAAGTTACAAAAAGGAAACTCTGAATTTACATTGCAATCTCGGTGGGACCGATTCGCTCCTTCGGTGAGACCGAAAAGTTACAAAAGGGAAACAGAGAGTTTGCAATCCCATCTCGGTGAGACCGAGATCCCTATTGGTAGAACCGAATTGCTAGGGTTTGGCAGTGGCTTATGACAAGTGAAACTCGGTGGCGCCGGATAGAAAGAATCGGTATGACCGAGTTTGGCTTAGGGTTTAGGTCATATGTGGATACGGGAAAGTAGCTGAGGATTTTGGAGCATATAATTAAGCACATGAAGCAAGAGGCTCATTAAGCAACACCTCATCCCTCCTTGATAGTATTGGCTTTTCCTAAAGACTCAATGTGATCTTGGATCACTAAAATATAAAATGGAGAGTCTTGAGCTTTTGAGCTTGAGCCAATCATTTGTCCTTAGCATTTTGAGGGTTCCACTTTCACATCCATGCCATGCCAATCATTAAGCTTTCCTGAAATAGTCATCTTGGAATAGCATTAGCTCAATGAGCTATATGTTGTTATGAATTACCAAAACCACCTAGGGATAGTTGCACTTTCAGTTATTGCTTCCTTCCTTTGTATCCTTTAGGCTACTGATAATCGCATAAGCTTTTGTTGTTATTTCCTTCTTCTTCTTATGTTTTTGGCTATGTGCATCCCCAATGTCTTGAATAGGTCTTTTTATTCTGTTGTTGTATAGACTGGTGTAATTGGTCTCATCTTGATATTAATATATTGCCCTGTGTCAAAAACGGAAACCAATAGCCACAATTGGGGCCACTGTCATTGCAAGAGTCAGTAGAGGGAATCACGGTTACGGAATGTCGGGTCCGCTAATCAGCGTTTCCAATCCACATGTACCATGGGAAACTATTGAGAGCATTAAAAACCAGGCCCAGCCGAAGAACATCACAAGCTTATAAGAGGCCTTAGTCCATCTCCCATCAAAAGACTAGCGCAATGAATAAGGACATCCCACCCTTATAAGCTGTGCTCTGCCTCGATATGTGGACTCGAATTGGTGGTGGGAAACTATTAAGAGCATCAAAAACCAGGCCCAACCGAAGAACATCACAAGCTTATAAGAGGCCTTAGTCCATCTCTCATCAAAAGACTAGCGTAATGAATAAGGACATCCCCACTCTTATAAGTTGTGCTCTGCCTCGATATGTGGACCCCAATTGATGTGGGATTAAACCCAAAAAGTCCCCCCTTTCACAATGGTCATCATGGGTCCGTTAACACCAACGTTTCAACTCACTGACCACCCGTGAATCCACCAAGGTTTATATACTGGCACCTAGGCTCGGATACCACTTGTTGTGCAATCCGGGTCCTTAATCAACATTCCCGACCCACATGCTCCATGAGCTTACAAGAGGCCTTAGCTCCCCCCCCAAAAAAAAAAGACTAACCTGATGGGAAAGATTCCACACTATTATAACTCGTGCTCTCCCTCCTCCTACAATTGCCTAGGATTAAACCCAATAATCACGATGATCTCCTTACTCTTGTCCAAGGCCTCAACATCCTCCTTCACTGCCCTACCCTTTGCCGCAACCTCGACAGCCTCCTCCTCAGCCATGTCGGCTTATATCCATGCTAAGAGCTTCTCCATCTCCCTCTGACTTCCTCGGCCGCAGCGGCGGATTGTACTTTAGGTAAGTTCCCTATGTAGCATGTTTTGGTTTGGATGAATAAAAAATTATAAAAAAATTTATATGCCCTACTTTGTATGTAATTCCATAGGAAAATTTCCATGGAGTTCAATCTCATGGAAATTTTTCGCATCTAAGCAATTTGTAAACGAGGGACTGATGATGATTGTGTATGATGCATGGTCATCTGCTCAAGATTTAGTTTAGATGTAAACTAAGCCATAGCCTAATCCCACTTATGCAAGTCGCAAACAGAGCCAGCCTAGATGCATGTAGGATAGGACCAGCTAAACTGCTGGTGGTTATGGACCAAAACCCTGCATGATGTTTTAGTATGGAGGCTGCCAACCTTATCCGTTGAAACCATAGGTGTCGTCTGCACTTGCTCCACTGGGATACAAACACTGTCCTATAATACGTAGCAGTAGTTTTCTTCTACCTATGCCTTACTTAACCATTGCCAAAAGGTCTCCAAAAGCCAGCTGACAGACACAATTATTTGCCCCTTTCTCAACACACGGCAATCATATACTCTAGTAGAACCACACAGCTGGGAAATCTAACACCGTTTGGGTCCCAAGGAAGCCCCCGCATCCCCCGCGTCGCCCTCCCTGGCGGCGACGGGGGAACCCAGATCCGGCGCCTTACACCCTTCCCACCTCCCTCCCCACCTCGCCGCCACCGGAGGAATGGCCGGCGAAGCCGGCGCCGGCTCCCGAGATGGTGGCGGCGGGGCGAGACCGCTCTCTTTCGGTGGTGAGGGTCCGGATCTGAGGCGGCGGCCTCGTTTGTGCGGACGGCGCTCCTCCGGCGGCGGGGAGTGCTCGTCGGTGAGGTAGGCCGGATCCCCTCGGTTGCGCGGGCAGCGAGGTCCCGGTGGGCGCAGGTCATGGCGCGGGGAGGCCCCGGGCTCCCCTCGTCAGATCGGAGGCGATCCTAGTCTGCTCGTGATGCATGACCTCCGGCCGGCCTGGATCTCCAGCGTACACGCGCCTGCTGATGTTGTGGCTGGTTCGGTGGTGGAGGCAGGGCGCTTGGCCGGGGGAAACCCTTGGCCGCCGGTGGCGGTCACGGCGTCGATGGCGTCCCGGACGCCATTCCCTCCTTGGTGGCGGCACCGAGGCTAAACCTCCCCTGCCTCCCCCCTTCCCCTGCGCCCGGGTGAAAACCCTAGCCCCGGTGTCTAAGCGACGGCGGCGCCACAGCGTCGTCACTTTCTTGAAGGCGCCGACTTGGGCATGGGGATGCTAGGTGTGCATGGCGAGCTTGTCTGGTTCCTGGTGACGACCCGCCTGACTACTGCGTCGCAGCTCCGCGCAGTGTCTCGGGACTGCGGTGCTTCTCTTCCGGCCGTGTCTCCGATGGGGACCTCGCCCTTCCTCACCTTGTACATGCCGTGGTGGAGCGGTACTTCATCTCACTCATTGATGGCGGCGAAGATCGGCGGCATGGCGCTGTGGAGGCTCGCCGCCCGATGCGCGGAGATGGACTCGCGCAGGAGGAGGTTGTTGTCTGGCGTCATGGTGACGTCGATGGCAGAGTGGCCAGTCAAGGTAGAAGCCTCAATATGATCTGAAAACGGACCTGTGGAAGATGACGGTGACGACACACGAATGCGTCTGACCGGATGGTGCCCCAGACCCGGTATGTGGCTCGGCTGAGGCTTCCGAATATGTTTCCGTTTCCGGCTTTTGATGTTAGGCTTAGATGAGTGGTTTGGGTAGTGGCCCAGCTAGCATCCCTTCATCATTTTGGATAGAAGTAGCGGCATGTGTTGCCAAGATGGTGGATTCAGACTCATTGTCGTAATACTTTGTAAGGTCATGAGAATAATCAATAAAGTGGCCGTATGCATCTCCCCAGATGCAGAGGCCGGGGGTCATCCTCTTTTTCTAAAAAAAAACCATTGCCAAAAAATGGCCACAAATTGGGCATCAGCTCTTGTCCCTTTCTATTTCAGGCCAAGCACGCTGTCCCATAAATGTTACCTAGAGTCTGCAATATTTTTACAGGTTACGAAGAAGAGAGTTGGTGAGCACCTACTATGTAACCAAAGAGTAGTTATATACCTAGGGGAGGGGTCAGTACCATTGCTCATTACTTAAACAACTAATAGCATTCTAATTTAAATTACAGGGTCATAACCCAGGCTGTGACTTCTGCTACAGCAGCTAGGCAAGTGATGAAAATTTACGAAAATGCTGGAGTAGCTGAAATTTTTCCTAAGATCGTAAAAATGTTAATGAGAGTTTGGAGTAGACGAAAGTTTTCTTATAACATATAGTGCAAATGATTGAAAAAACCCTATGGATTATAATCACCTCTCAAACAACTCATGCAGGAAAGATTCATAAGGACATCTTTGAAAACATCTTGAATCAAAAGAGACCCTTATAAGGCTGGGGCAAAATGATTACAGGGCCTCTTTTGTTCAAAGGAATTTTATAGAAATTGTATTTCTTAGTTTTTTTTTTCTATGTAGCATGTTTGGATTGTATGAATAGAGATCATAAGAAATTTTTATGTATGCCCAACTTTGAACGCAATTCCACAGGAAAATTTCCATGGAGTTCGACCTCTTTGAATTTTTTTTTTTGCATCTACGCTGTCTGAAAACGAGGGACCGACGATGATTGGGCCAACTAACCGTGTATTATACACGGTCGTCTGCTCAGGGTTTAGTTTAGATTTGAAGGTAGTCATAGCCTAATCCCACTTATGCAAGTGGCAAACAGAGCCAGCCAACATGCATGCATGCAGGATAGGACCAGTTAAGCTGCTGGTGGTTATGGACCAAAACCCTGCATGATGTTAAGTATGGTGGTTGCCTGCCTTATCTGCTGAAAGTATAGGTGTCTGTCTGCACTTTTGCTCTACTGGGATACAGCCACTGTCCTATAATAATAGTTTCTTCTACCTATGCCTTATTTAATCACTGCCTAAAAACCCACAAATTGGGCATCGGCTCTTGGCCCTTTCTGTTTCAGGTTAGGCATGTTCCTCCATAAATGTTACCTAGACTCTGTAATTTTTTAACAGGTCACGAAGAACAGGACGGGCACTAGTGGCACTCTGGAGGTTACACTGTTTTTTCGCATTTCCATTGTGTTTATCAAATCTCCCATTAAGATAGTTTATCAAATCTCTTCTCTTCGAATTTCCATTGCATTTTAGCATTTCTATTTGTGGAGTAGTATTTTAAATAGAGAAGACCTATGCTTATTGTACGAATTCCGCCGATCATGTAATGGCCTTCCCCAGAAGAACAGAGATGTGGGTTGCCACCATTTGTGAGCATAACTGGGGCAAGTATCACTGCCAATTAAATCGATGAGGTTCTTTCATCATAGAAATCAAGTTGTTTGGATTCTCTCCGTGGAGTTTGGAATCTTTTCGGATGGAACAAATTTACAGTCGTCAGAACGCCCTCTTTTTTTTGTGCGAAAAAACTTTCGATCTATTCATCAACTATCAAGATAGTATAAAGAACATCAGAAGTAAAATTTACATCTAGGTTCGTAGATCATCAAGCGACGACTACAAGCACTGAAGCGAGCCGAAGGCACGCCGCCGTCATCGCCCTCCCTCATCGGAGTCGTGAATGCCCTCTTTTTTTTCTTGAAAAAAATAAGAATGCCCTCTTTTTTTTTCTAGTAGTATTTGCAACACTTGAATCCACAATAGCCAAAATACTAATGTCCTTCGATTTCATCTAGTAATCATCTATGGGGAGACCATTGGCTTCCCCAGAGGAACTTTTAGGCCAGGTCTGGTGCTGGTAACCAAAGGAAGTTGCTACCTGTTCTGTGAGCATATACTTTATGTGTAACCAAAGGAGTATTGCTGGTCAGGACCATTGCGCATTACTCAGCCAATTAGTAACAGAATTCTAATTAAATCGCTGGGATCATAAACGAGGCTAGGCAAGCTGCAATGAGATCGTCGTTTGGGTCCTTGCAGGTGTTAACTCAACCGGCTGCCGCCTTCACCGTAAGCGAGCTGAAAGCCGGCGAACCAACCGAATCTTGTTCAGATGGAGCGAACGTCAGAAGACCGAGTACTAGTAGTATATATGAAGACTGCAGACCAAATCGTTTCCTTTCCCCTTTCTTTAGCCTCCGCATTTTTGGCAGTGATATTCTGAATATAATGCTCAACTACAAAGATCTGAAGTCTGAACAGCAGTTTTTCTCCCTTTTCCGAAAAGAGATTGGAACATATATGCATATATAAGTGCCACCAGAACCATCATAAAGAGATCCTCACCAACCAGAAGGCCTCAGAAACGGAAAGCGGAGCCCTAGAAAAGCTCGAAAACCACCGCGCAACGATCAAAAAGCCGGAAAACGGAAGCCGACGGCGCACCAAGCAGCCGGTGTTCGTCTGCCGCCGCAGCGGCAGGGCACATTAGGCAGGCACCCACTGTTCGGTGCGGCAGGACCGGCCGGCAGTTCGCTGTTCAGCGTAGCATATGCTTGGCCGCTCGCGGGCTCACGGCGGCACAACTCCGATTCTTCCCATGCGTCGTCCTTGTCGTCGAGATCAGTGGGAGCAGGCCGCGCCTTCGATCTCCGGATTCCACTCCTGTCTGTCGACCGACCAGTAGCATAACCGCATTTGTCGCTGCCTTCGTACAGACGCGGCCCGATCTGGGCAACGAGCCAAAACGACGACGATGATTCTCTTCTCGTATGCCTGGGCTCTGGCCATGCAAGAAGTATCTGTACCACATGCAGAATCTGAGGTGGTGCATCTAACTGACAGTAGTAACAGAGTGCTCCTACGCGCCTTTGCAGCTCCACTCTCGCTAGCAAACTAGCAATGTACTCACCGACGAGATTCATCATCAACTTGTTTGTAACGACCACCGACGAATCCATCCCGTCTGCACGATCGACCGAACCCTGCTTTATTTGGTGAGGGAGGGTTAAGGCGTCAGCGTTGGATCGTTAGCGGGACGGGGGAAAAACGATCCGCTCGGCGCGCGCTTTGCGTTAGTTGCTGCTGCTGCTGTGTGCAGTCTTGGAGCCATGCGGGCTGATTGATTCCGCGGCACTCAAAGGCGCTCCCTGAAGCTGACCGTGCAGCCGCCATCTCCCTATGCGTGCATGGTCAAGCGCAATAATTCATCGACGCTGCCTGCTCCTCCTGGCTCAACGGCCGCTGCCGCCGTCTGACTGTGATCCCTCTCGTGCCGTGTGTCCTCCTTGCGTCCTACGAGATTGCCTGCGACGCCATTGGGTTCAGGGCTTCGGATCGACCGAGCAAATTGGACAAGTTCTGGCACGAGTACTGGCAAATGTGCACGTATTGCATAGGTGCGGAAATTACACACAAAAAAACTACATATTCGGTACTTATGATCACTGTTAAATAACACAAAAATAGTTCTAGGAATTACAGAAAATTTTCTAGATTGCATGATTCTCTTTGAACTTACAACAAAAACTATAATTTTATGCTTTCTTCTCAATTTCCCCCTCCCACTTTTTTCACTAAATGTTTTGTTTTAATTTCTTTCTCGTCATATTTCATGCTGACTAAGCTCCTACCAGAGTCATCTCCGCTCCATCCAGAGCCACCTTTGCAGTGCTTCGATAATGAAATATTTACCATTTCCATAGTTAAGGACTATGGGCATCTCGGACGCCGACCCGTAAACCTTTCACATGCATTCGGATCGTGCTGTTCGAACGGCGGAAGCCATCCAATGCCGACATGTATCGGTCTGGAATTTATAGCACGATCCGGATTAAGGACTAAGAGCAAACCGGAAACAAATGTAAGGAGAATTTGCGAGAGTCCGGACTGATCCCAAAACCCGCTTTTAATTGCCCCGGCCCACCAAAAACCCCTCCCCTCTCCCGCTCTCGCTTCCCGCCCGGCGCCAACTGCCCACATTCATGCCCCTGTAGAGTGCGTCGCTTGAAGGCGACTCAGGGCGGACGCGACCTCTCACTGTCTCCGCCATTGAAGTGGCGTGCCTGTCGAGGGCGCCACCCGCTGCACACCCGACTGAACACACCTCCTCGCCGCATTCAAACGTCTTCATTAAATCCGCGTGGAAGCCGAAGAACCTACTCCGGTCACACGTCCGTTCACGAGCGGGCCGACATTAAACGCAACACCGGGCAAGCTTCTTCCGTCTGCCCTCTATTTAAACAAGGGTAGACACCGGGCAAGAATCACACCACCAAGTCTGTCTCTCCCCGTCTTCTTCTTCCATCATTTTCTCCACCCTTTCAATGGCATCCGATGAGCAGGATGACCAATTCTTCAGCGTTAAAGCCGGTTGGGTGGCCCGCCGAGTCCGTCGGATACGAACGAGGCAGCTTGCTGTTGCTCTACCTTCCTCACCTAGCCCGACGGAGCAAGTCGCCGCCCCAAGCCGGCACGTGGTTCAGCACATCGTCGCTTCAAGCCAGCTCGCCGAGGAGTGGCGAGTTACTCCGGGCCGGCACGGCAGGGAGCACGACGGCACGACCATCGTCGCTACTGTTAACGACGGCGCATCGTACTGCGCCTCCAGTTCCTTCGACCGTGCCGCCCATCGTCGACGAGTGCATATCCGCGCCATGCAGGCAGAGAAAGTATTGGGTTGCGCGGAGATCAACGAGCCGGCGGCCAACGCGTCCGCATCCGTCGCCAACATCGAGGGAAAGTAGAACACGGGAAGCCGCCGCCGCTTGGGTCCCAGAAAGGCCACCGCCGAGGCAACGCTGGTGTACACAACCGGTGTCTTGTCCGGTTCTTTATCTCAGATCATCGTCGGCCCCCATCTGGGCTCCACAGAAGCTGACGCGCCCGCTTCCTTCAGCCGGAGGTTCCACTCGGATGAGCGGTGGGGAAGTGAGCCGCCCTTTGCACTGAAGCATATACCTCCAGGGCTCCCAGCAGTCCGGTGAGCGGGCTGCCGGACATGGGAAAGACAAGTCGCGGTCGGCCGTAGACTAGTGTAGTGTATCCGTGTCGTGGGAGTGGAGCTCCGCGCAACCGTAAGTGCACATAGTTTTACCATTTTAGTTAAAAATATGTGCAAAATATAACGTTTTCGTCCGATTTGTATCAAATATGTCATGTTTATATGAAATCCGGACTTGTTTGAACGAATTTTGTCCGGTTGATTCGAACTGTTGTTAAAATGCATGTGGCTAGCGTTGGATAACTGTCTGCCGCATCTATGTCCGTGGACTGGCCACCCTCCTCCCCCATAGTCGAAGTAATACTGAAAATGACTTTATACCTCTCAAATAGAAATGGACTTCACCACATTCACAACTAACTCTGACCACTTGTGTGGTTGAATATCTCTCTTTTAAACTATGCTTTTGTAACGGAAACACGCAAAAGAAAACGGGCATATAGTAGTGGAAAGCACAGACCGCACCTAAACTAGCATCCAATAGAAAACTAGGGTGGCCAACTAGCCGCTAACAATGATGGGTTAACAACAGATTTTACGTTGCTTAGGACGCAAACCTTAACTAAGCAATCGGACTAGCTAGCTACCTACAAATCACCCTCTAGGCCTCTACGAACCAACCCTAAAGCTTCCACGCCTTATTTAACCCCCGGCCCTCGATCCAACCAATTTGGTGTGCAAGAAAGTCCAACCCCGTCCTCCTACAATGGCTACCACCACAGCAGCATATCCAATCATGCAATTATCAACCATCTACGGCTACGATTGCTTCAAAAAAAGATAAGAAAAAGTCAAGCATGTACGCATGTCGGCTTACATACGCGTATGCGCCCCCCTGCCGTGACCAAGAAAGGAAGAAAACGCATCGATCGTCGCAGGGGAGGGAGGGGAGGGGATGCAGCCAAATATATCCCCTGGAATTGACGCCTGGGAAAGAGGCGTGCGAGTCCACAAACCCACGGTTTCCCGGGGGATGGGGAAGAAATATATCCCAGGAAATCTTAGCTACTCCCTCTGTAAACAAATATAAGAGCGTTTAGATCATTAAAGTAGTAATCTAAATGCTCTTATATTAGTTTACGGAGGGAGTACTTGTGTGGGTGTGGGAGGCGGCATGGTCAAGGCCCTGTCGCTGTGCCACCAACTGCGCAGCACGACCCCAAGTACGTATGGACAAGCCCCGGCCTGGTAATTACAAGCCGCCACGACTCAAGGAGCCAGCCAATGATTTGGACAGCCATGTACGAGAATCAACGGCTCTCCCCTCTCAATCTCAATAATAGTGGTGCGGTGTGATCGTCTCATGTTCCGATGTGCCCGGATTATAGGACGCAGAAACTCGTATACGGTGACTGGCATACCCGAATTACGGGCATGCAAATCAGCAATAAAATCGCAGTGGTTAGGCACTTTCGAACATTCTAAGAAAACATGCAATAAGAAACAACCGAATCATCATATTAATGTTGACGGGCGAAATATGATTTTCCAAATAATAGTATAGCTAATGCACGATTATTGTTGAATTTGCAGAATTAAAGTGAGTAGTACTAGTACTATATGTGTGCGCGTTAATTAGTGTGCAGTTAAAACTCAATCTACAAGAATCCGGCTGAATTTTAAAGTTGTAATTATGGCATTTACTTGGTATAGAAGTCAAAGTTGTAGAAAAATAGAATTAAAAAAAAACAGAGCGAAATCACACTGTTTACTTCCACCTCTACGGTAGCAGCCGTGATCCGATCTGGGAGGAGAGCTGCGGCAGCAAGGTCCGCCTCTATAGGACCAACCCAGCCGGCGTCGCCACCGAGCTCCGGAGGGGGGAGTCCGGGGGTCGGCATGTATAGCAGTCTGCAGTGGCGGATCTAGGGGTGGTGGGGTGGGGGCCATGGCCCCCATATACAATTGGTAGGTCTTTTTTACCAGTGCATTCATATGTGTATTCAGTACTTTGTTAACTATTTGTAACGTGTTTTGAGAAGAAGAAAAAATGCTACCCATTATAATGTTGTCCCCACGATTGTCAAGTTCTAGATCCGCCACTGGCAGTCTGCGCCTCGTTGCCTACGGCTGAGTCTGGAGGACAACATGTGCAGTGTTCGATGAAATGCCCAGGAGAGAAAAGGCTTGAGAGAGGAGTGTTGATGATGACACGTGGGCCCGTGTCCAACTTAACGGTCAATCAAACGGAGCTGACCTGACAGGCGGGCCGCGGATGTCAACTTCAATGTGAGCCGAACGGGTAACCAGCGTTTCTTTGCAGCAAATTATACTCAAGTTGGTAGGCATCACCGCATCAGTCAAGCAAAAATAACGTTGTAGTTTTTGAAAACCATGACCCAAATTGCGGTAGTTTTTTCCCCGCTATTTACTTGATTTTTTTACTGGTTAATATTACAAGAAAGTGTCACAAATGCACAAGTAAGAGGATGAAAGGTGGAATTCACCGCCGGTCGACACTTGTACCGCACACCCCAGAGGTCATCCACCACCACCACCACCATCCCGGTCGGCACGCCGCAGCGGGAGAGCCTGCGTGCGGCCTCCGGATCAACAACATCAGCAACACAGAAGCGGCCACGCTTGCCGGAGAGCGCCAACGACAATGACCTTGCTGCCGCTGCTGCAAACTTCACTTTGCTACCTTCCAATTCCGCCCTCCTCTCCTCTTCTTAAGAAGAGGTCAACCCAAGCGGGCATGGCTCAGGCCCAGTCGCACACAGCCCGCGCGCACAGTCGCAAGCATCCAAAACCCGCAGCCGCAGCCCAGCCGGCGACGGCGAGCCATAATATACCAAACCCAAACCAAGCACACGACACGACCCAGCCAGCATCGCATCACCATAGCGTCGCGTCGCGCGCTCCTTCCCTTCCTTCGCGTCCACGACCGTCTCCTCCTCCTCCTCCTCCTCCTCCTCTCAAGCTTGCAACAGCCGGAGCTACATCTCTACAGGCCTCGCCGGAGATGGCGGCCACGCCGTTGCTGTCGGGGGAGGACACGACGACGCCGTTGCATGGCGTCGTCGTGATCGCCCTCCCGGACCACGCCGACGGCGGGGGCCGGGACGCGTCGCCCAGGAGCGAGGCGCCGGCGCCGGCGGCCCTGGGACGGGCGTGGAGGCTGCTGCGGCTGGCCACGGCGCCGCTGGTGGTGCTCGCGGCGTTCGCGGTGGCGGCGCACTGCTACGGCCTCTACTCCTTCTCCTTCTCCGGGGAGGAGGACTGGAAATGGGGCGAGGGGCGCGCCTCCTCCTTCCTCCTGCCGCTGCACCCCAAGCCCAAGCCCGCCGCCGCCGGCGTCAAGGCCGCGGCGGCGGAGAGGGATTCGACCACGGCCGTGCTGCCGGAGAGGTGCGTGAAACAGGCCGGCGCAGGAATTCGAGTCCCTTTCGCCTAAAGGCACAATTTGCTCCTTTCCGCCGCCTGGATTCTTTTTGCATCCTACGACGGAAGGAAGTTTGTTTCTTGGCCTTGGGGTGGTTTGGTTGATTCCGTGCGCATTTGGTTCTTGTCTTCTCGGAGTTTCCCAGTCGCATTTTCCAGGGACTTCGGTTGGATCACCATTTTTGTCACTTTAATCTCAATCTGTTTAATAACTTCTCATCTTCGCTCTCGATTCCTTTATTTTTCGCATATTAGTGTGTCTTTTTCTCGTACACTTTGCAAATTCCACAGCGCGAATATTCTATTAAAAAACATATATTTTTAAACGAATAATAATTTCACATGAATAACCTATCAAAAGGAAATGAACCACACATGAGTGAGTTGAATCCTTCCTTGCAGGAATTAGTCAAGGTAATTAACTAACTGGCCCAGCAGGGATTTGTTCTTTGGAATGTTGCATCTCTGTCCTGTCATGCTGGGTTTATAAGCATATTTGACCGTCGACATATTAAAATAGTACTTACAAGCCTGTATTTAGATATAGGCATGTCGCTACTGGTAGTATAAACCAGCAAGCAAAGACTTACACCGTCGACCTCACAAAGTCAACATTTTGGTGTTCAGATTAATCTTTCTGCTCGCATGATTAATCTTTGACAAAGTCCTGTTCTTCGATTCTGTTGCCTATTAAGAATACGGTGCAATTTTCGGTACTAACATGGCATTGTTCTTCTTCTGATTGTTCCACCTTTTAATATGCAGGCAGTACTACACTTCTGTAAACATTGGCAATCCTGCAAGGCCCTATTTCCTTGATATTGATACAGGAAGTGCACTCACATGGATCCAGTGTGATGCTCCCTGCACAAATTGCACAAAGGTGAGTGCCATTTTCAGTCACATTCCATCATGATCCTGATTTCCAAAGTTGTGTTCCTGATCGGCTTCGTATCTTCTTATTACAGGGGCCTCATCCTTTGTATAAGCCCGCAAAAGAAAACATAGTTCCACCTAAGGATTCACATTGTCAGGAATTGCAAGGCAACCAAAATTACTGTGACACCTGCAAACAATGCGACTATGAGATCGCGTATGCGGACCGAAGCTCCTCTGCCGGCGTGCTTGCGAGGGACAACATGCGACTGGTCACCGCGGACGGTGAGAGGGAAAACATGGACTTCGTCTTCGGGTACGGCACGCCTTTTTCCGATAACCAAACCTGTTCAATCTTCAGAGATGGGTGGTGATGTCTGTATGCTAACAAACTGCCCATTTTGTGTACCATCTGTTAGGTGTGCACATGATCAACAAGGAAAGCTTCTAGACTCACCAGCAAGTACTGATGGGATCCTTGGCCTCAGCAACGGGGCAATGAGCCTCCCTACCCAGCTAGCCAAGCAAGGGATCATTTCCAACGTTTTCGGCCATTGCATCGCCACGGATCCCAGCAGTAGTGGCTACATGTTTCTCGGTGATGATTACGTTCCCAGATGGGGAATGACATGGGTTCCCATCCGCAACGGTCCAGAGTGAGTCTCCCCCCTCCCTTGTCTGAAGATTATTCTCGCATGTGGCCATCATTTCTGCCATGAATAGCATGGTACCCCGCGTCGTCTTCGGCGGGATACGGCATGCCCCGCTTGCGGCAAATCTTCAAGAAATCTTAACCAATTCCTGTCGCTCTCAGGACTCAAACTGCAAATGGAAACTTTGCCCAACTGCTCTGCAATGTTGCTTTGTTCTTTACTTCTTTCTAACATTTGTGTCGCTTCCACAACTGAAGTGGCCCCTTTTTTTCAGTAGCCATAGCAATTGATAGAGCATCACACCGTCGAATTATAGTATATTCATGCATTATGCTGTGAAAAAGATCTCCCTTGACCATACATAAAAACATTGCGCTTCTTGTGATCCATTATATGAAAATTCACTTTGTTGAGGTTAGAACGCGTATCTGACTGCAGTTTTGCATTTTGTGTACTGTCAGGGACGTGTACAGCACGATAGTACAGAAAGTGAACTATGGAGGTCAGGAGCTTAATGTGCGAGAGCAGGCTGGGAAGCTGACTCAAGTGATCTTCGACAGCGGGAGCTCATACACTTATTTTCCGCATGAAATATACACAAGCCTGATTGCTTCGGTGAGTTTTCGCAGTAACTCTCCAACAGATGAAACAAGTTCAGTTAATTCCATGCTGCATATACCTGATTACGATCTTGTAATTCAACAGCTCGAAGCGGTCTCTCCAGGCTTTGTACACGATAAATCAGATCAAACGCTGCCTTTTTGCATGAAGCCTAATTTTCCAGTGAGGTAATGTGCTGGAAATCTGTTAGTTCTCAAAACATCGTTTGGTTTTTTATCATCGCAATGGATGTAGAATTAAAACTTCATACTTTTCAGGTCTGTGGATGATGTGAAGCAACTGTTCAAGCCCTTGCTCCTGCATTTCAGCAAAGCATGGCTTGTGATCCCAAGAACGTTCGCAATTTCTCCCGAGAACTACTTGATCATCAGCGTAAGTTCACAGGAAACCCCAGTAATCACTTCAACCTCATTTCCTCTACGGAGTTCATCGCCATCATACTTTTCCTGTACCTCATTTTCAGGACAAGGGCAATGTCTGCCTAGGGGTGCTTGATGGAACAGAGATTGGCCACAGCTCAACAATAGTAATTGGAGGTAGCGACCGGTCGTTTGTGTGCCACATTTCCATGGCTTCACTAACCATCTCTGTCAAGCTCACCTTTCTCTCCCTTTGCTTGTTGCAGATGTTTCCCTCCGTGGGAAGTTAGTTGCGTATGACAACGACGAGAATCAGATCGGATGGGCTCAGTCAGACTGCAGCAGGCCACAGAAAGCAAGCATGGTTCCGTTCTTCCTTTCGAAAGCATTGCGCAGTCAACTTCTTTAAATGGCACAGGCAGATGATCGCCCCGTGTTCGCCTGACCATGCGCTCACCTTTTCGACGCGCAATTCTGCGACCGAAGCTGCCATAACTATATAATGGATGTAGTTAAACAAGGGGTATAGGAAAACCAAATTGGAAGAAAGGTGAATAGATATAGCCAGTACCTGTAATTTTTCTCTGCTGTATATATACCAAAGAAGCAGAACTCTGCATACCTATGGGTATGCTGTAGAGTATATCTCATCCACTTGTAAGACTAAGTGGTGAAGCATATCAATTTCAAATGAGTAGCAGCTATGTGATTTCTGATTTATTTATTTCTGTATTTTCTGTCCAATATACAGGAGTTTTTGGTTGGAATATCGCGTGGAGGCTACACATAATGTTTAACTCAAGCAACATAAGTCTCATGTCCAAACAAACCTCACCAACACATGGAAAGCAACATCACACCTTTGAGCAGAGTGTAACAAAGCATAGAAATGCATTAAAAGCAAGCTCACAACAAAAGCATTATGGTGACTCATGAGCAAACTAAAACACAGCTACCTTCCCATCATCAGGTAGGTCAGGAGACATCTCTCTTGCACACATTATACATGACATTGAGCTGCGCGTGCAACTACCAACTATCGAACAATAACATGTTATTTACAGAGTGCTTCAACATGTTAACATTAGAAATACAAGGTTCAACAAAGTTACCATATTGATCAACTTAGTGGCGGCAAACAGGAGCTCCATTAGCAACGCACCCCGTCAATGTTTTCATTGCACACACACACGAGTTTTGTATTATACACATGTCATTGTCCAAAATTATTAAACAAACTGAATCACAAAAGTGAGTGCCAAGGTTTCCAGGTGGAGGGACCTTGCAGAGTCATCGTCGATGTCAACTCTTCAGCCCAACAGACTTGCATATTTTAGCGAGAAGCCCGCCATTATCTATGCTAACTGCAACAGGCTCCTCCACAGGGTCCTTGAAATTAGCCTTCTCACTCAGCTCCTCAAATGCGTTAACAACATTCTGTAACCGGGCAACAAACTCGATTAGGAGCGAGGCAAATGTGGCCAAGGACAAGGCACTTGCACTTTCATATGTTTTTGACTCCTCGTCTTCGAGCGGCAAGTTTGGATGGAATGATCTGCGTGCAGGCCAGGATAGTAGCGTCTTGTAGCCGTCTATAGTTGCTGATGAATCATATCGGCTAAGAAACGAAGCAGCAGCAAAGCTCTTATAATGCTGAGCCGCAGTTTGATCGGCAATAGTAGGCTCCGTCACTTCATTCTTATTCTCTTTTGCCGCCGCGCTGTTGCCATTTATGGCATCTTTTATTCCTTCAGCTCGCTTGCTAGTGTCCCATCTTTCAGTGTTCACCAGAAGATATGACTTCTCGTCAATCTTTTTTTGCAACTCCTCAGCTGCCAAATGAACTTCCAGTAGAATATCTGAAGACCTCAACTTGGTCATTGTCTTCACATTGTCTCCAAGCTCGCGCAACACCTTAGCGCCTTCTCTGCCCACTCTATGAATTTCTGAAATGAAAACCCTTCTGCTTTCTGGCGGTGCCTACAATGAAAATCAAATATACATTTGTTTAGGTAATAAATGCAGAAGTTCAACAGGTTGTCGAGTAAACTAAATTAGCAAACCTGAATTTCTGAAAGAATGCAACCATGCAATGCCATAACCGCAAAGGAACAGTGCCTCAATGCTCCACCAACTTTAGTGAAACCCTTCCAAGGATAGTTCCTCGTTTTGTACGGACCATGGGGCGGTTCCCATATAGCAAAACCTAGCTAGAGCACATACAAAAGGACCGAGTCAGAATTAACAGAAAAGGTGAGATAACCCAAATAGAAGTGTTAGCTTTAGAGCAAAAACTGAACCAGGGTTTCCTCTTGCGCTGACGCCTCGACAGCTGCCCTGTACCCACTATATAGAGGATCATCAGAAGCTTGATATACAAGAATTTTTGAAGGAATCCTTTCATACTCCATGCATTTCAGATATCCATCGACACAGCCTAGAGTGAACAGCCAAATTGTCAATGAAGGCATAAAAATCAGATGTATACTGGTGTAAAGCCCGCACTTTGCTGCGGGTATTACTAAATGTTTTACTGTGTTTATTTTGAAATATTTATATGTAAAAATTGCATGTTTAAGCATTGAGTTGCAAAATCCAAATGTTGTTGAAGTGCATAAACCAACTGAAATGTCAAATTTTGGTAGATTGGTTTTCTGGCACAGTTAAGCAATCTTATAATTGTCACATCCTTTGGAAAGTTACAAACTGAGACATCTTAATTGTCTTTCCACAAAGAGAGATCATTTCACCAAGGGATGTGTCTTTTAACCAAAGGACATGACTGTCCCAACTGCCAAGATCTAACGGACTTGGTCGATCCTGGATATAATCCAGCTACTTTTCTTTTAGAGTGACGTGGCTTAATGTGAATGCTACATTAGGAGACAGTTTAGGGATAAAGAGGGATATACCCTACGGCATTGCAATATTACAACAACTAATATTTTCTAACTTTTTTTAGCAATGTATAGTTGACAAATACTGTGATTCTAAGCATCATTATATTAAGGGTTGGGGTGGGGTATTACCTTCTAAGGATTTTGCAACACCAGCAAAATTCTTTGCGATCAAATTGTGCAAATCCTCTCCAGACCAGATTGGGTGAATGCCTATATTGATTCCCAGACTGACAGCAGCACCAAGAGCAATCAATACAAATCTACTTACAGCCGTATCAGTGAACTTCCCTGTATTGTACCCAGAGACCATGACATAAACGAATGTCAACAAGAATACACGAAATCCATATTCATAAGGCTTCATCGTTGGGTGTAGCTTTGCCAAGTTTGTGATAAAACCTAGCAGTCAAAAACATAAAAGTAGAGGCGTACAAATTAGATACACCTGTATAAAATGCACCAGGAAATGATCGCAGCATGCCCCAATGCTTACCAACAGTAAAGATGCTTATAATAAGGATCACTTCTTCCAATGCACCCAAGTTTTTGGACAATTCGGCAACTGCTAGAGCAAGCCCTCCTGCAGTAAGAGTTCCTAAACCCCTATTGAAACCTTTGCTCAATGTTGCACCTGCATAATAGCGGACCAGGTTACTGAAGGGGAATTCCTACTATTTGCAGGTGTACAAACAAACAGAGCACCATATTGAGACCTAGGTAAGACAGAGTGATAAATAACTGATGTTTTATGTATTGAAATGGTATTTTGAAGACCAGAAAATTCACATGAGAAAGAAACAATCTTCAGTGCGAGTGTGCATCTGTGTGAGTTCTACAATCGGTACTACAATGAAGGGTTCCAATCATTCAACTAGAATCTCTAGTAACAGAGGTTAGCGGTACTTCCAAACACTCATTGTGAAAAGTTTACAAAATACAACTAGGTAAAAAAAACATAACCACTTCATATATGGAGCCAAACACCTCATTGAGCAGGCTAAGGAATAAACATGCAAGCCATGAAGCCAGCGATATAAAATTCAAAAATACCACTACCATTATGATTGACTTCTGCATCACAATGATATTATGGAAGACCAGCAAGCAACATCCCAGGAAATAAGAATACCAGTTGAGAACTACAGGTGCCTTTGGTCAAATACTAGTAGTTTGTCTACAGAACAACATTCATTTCTTTAGTCATATGTATTTCTACCATTCCGTATAGTAAGTTCAACAGCAGGTCTAAGATCAAAGTGGTCCCAAGTACAATCTCCAGCAATAAAATTTAGTGGTGCTTCCCATCGCTCATAGATAAACTAATGACGTTTTCTTAAAGAAAAAGGTAACTAGATCACTTTCTAAGTGGTGGCCCAGAGCCTAAACAATACAGAAAAGACAGAATCTACGGGTGATCAGTATAAATTATAGGAACACCACTAGATTAATCTGCCTATCTCAAGTTCCGATAGTAGCGTGCACGTTTCTTGCATCACCAGCAATAATGGGAGGTCAATTGACAGGAGCTGATGGAAGACAAAATTCTCTGTGTCCCTTAGCAGTGAAATATCTCACTCTAAATGATGTTGATACAGACTTCTCTTTCTGATTGAGAGGCTCTTGACATAGACTTTACACTCCTGAAATCTAAGCCTGACAGGTTCGCGTGTTCTTCACTGCAACAAGAACTTCTGATCCGCATATGTGAGCAGAATCGCACGGCAAAATGTTTACCCTAAATTAAAATTGACATGCTCAAGTCACTGATGCACCCGGGCATAAAATGGGCACATGACAGAGGCCTAAATTTAGCATTACGAGATCAAGTCACGGGGAATGTTGAAGAAAGTCAACGAGTTTTCCCCGAGACCTCGAACCAAGAATGGCACAGTACAGAAACCGTCGCAACGGAACGGGGGAAATGGCGGAGAAGCGGCGTGGACTGGCGCGTTACCGATGCTGAACTCGAAGACGACGACGACGGTGAGGATGGCCCAGACGGAGTGGCTGACGATGTCGCGCGGCTCGCGGAGGAAGACGAGGAAGGAGATGAGGGCGAGCGCCAGGCCGACCTTGGCCGCGAAGACGGGCTTCCGGCGGTCGGCCCGCGCGAACGCCCACATCTCGGCCGCCCCGTCGCAGAGCGCGCCCCACGCCCCCGCCACCGCGGCGCCGGCGCGGCGGAGCAGCCCCTGCTTGGGCCCCCCGTCGCCGCCGCCGGCCTGGGAGCCCGGCAGGCTCCACGCCGACGAGAGCAGCGGGACGTCCCCCCGCGCGCCCCGCTGGTCCTCGAGCGTCGACCACAGCGACCCCAGCTGCGCCGGCGGCACGCCCGCCGCGCCCGCGGCCATGGCCGGATGGATCTGCGAGGGCTTCTGGAAGGATACCGCGCGCGCGTGGGTTCGGATTTCAGGGTGCGCAGTGTTGCTCTCGGCCTTTCTTGGTCGGCGGCCGCGCCCGCGTGTCGCGGTCTCGGCTTATATGGATGGACTCTGGTCAGCCGTGGCGTCACCCCGGCGGCTGCCGCGCGACGCGAAAAGCTGCGGAGCCGGGGAGGGGAAGGGAAGGGACGGGCGGAAAGCGCCATGGGTGGCAAAAGGCCGCATTTTTATATGGCGGGATGGAATCCGGCGAGCGGCTGGCCGCCGTGCGATGCGATCCGCTGCGAGAGGTGCAAGGCCACGCAGGGCAGAATTGATCCGTCGCTTTCTCGTGATCCGGGCGCGCGTGGGGTTGATCCATCATCCTTGTGCCCCGTTGTCGGATTGGTCGGTCTGATCTGAAGAATTCCTCTTTTGTTTTGGACCTTTTTTGCTGGTTTGTGAGGCCAATTGCTCTTTGGAATCTGCCCCCTTTCGATTTCTGTATGTCGAAGGATTTTTTCAATACATTTTGTACTAACATTTTACTCAAATGGGAAATTTTCTTGTAATGTCCTTTCGCTCATAGAAATAGGTTGTGCAAGGAGGTAATTGCACCAGGATACAACAGCTTTGGGAAAATATCATGGAAACCAACATTCAAAAAAAAATGTTGGTTTGGAAGTCAGAAAAAAAAAACAGAAACAACATGAAGATGTTAGGATGTGATGTTTTACTGTCATGTAAAATTCCAACTTGAAACACTCTACAAGATGTGAGACATGAAAACAACAAATTCAACAATTAATAGTGTTGTTACTGTGTTCGACACCGTTCGATGCTGATTTTGTTATTTTTATAGCTCACATCCTGTAATATGCTTGAACTTGAACTTTTATTTGGCAATAAAACATCACCCTCTTAACATTCCATGTTCTATTGAGATTGTTTTGAAATTTCATCTTTTCCACATGGTTTTCATGTGATATTCTCCCCCAACAACTTGTACGATGGGTTCTTTTGTAATTGGTGCGTGTTGGGAAAGTATCAGGTACTCCTATCCATGGGGTACTCCCGGTGCTTCAAGTTTAAAAACAACATTTATAAGTGTTTCAAAAAATTCTGAAAAAATTGTAAATGTTCGTAAGGAATGTAACTACAATCCCTAAAAATTTCAGGTCCAAACTTATAATGTACATTGAGAAACAAAATTTTAAAATCTGGCATGAATAGTGTAAAAAAGATAAAATCAACATGGACACTATTCACACCTGGATTTCACATTTTTGTTTCTCAATGTACATTTGGAGTTTAGACCTGAAATTTTTAAGGGTTGTAGTTACATTCCTTTTAAACATTGACAATTTTTTTTCCAGAAGTTTTGGAAACATTTAATATTTGTTTTGAACTTGGGGCACCGGGAGTACCCCAAGGATGGGAGTACTAGATATTTTCCCGGTGCGTGTTGAGACTATCCCTTTTGTAATGCCTATTATAATGTGGACTTTGAATGAGGCTATGTAATATGGAGCTATGTAATATGGAATTTAGTGATGCACGGCTGCAAACTATGGTTTTGTTGTTTATGTTATATGAATCTACTGATGTACTGGTTCATTTTATGATGCTTATTTTTACTACGATTATGTTTCAAAGCGTTTTATTGCTCCAGTTATGTGTTAATTATTGATTTTTCTTCTTATTCACATATAGTCGAAATAATTTATCATTTGTTTAGATTATGTTGAAATGATGATGCTTTAATGCTCGAATTATTAGTGAAGTGTCGAAATGTCTTTCGAATATTGTATTGTTGCCAAAAACTTCATTGATGCAGCCTACCTTCGATACAGACTACCGAACACAACCGCAACACAACAGGTCTAGCTCGTGCAAGCTACCGAACAAAGTCTCAACTCAGCATGTCTTAACACATACACCCGTACCTTGCATGTACTTAATGTGGCTAGACTTAGCATGTCTCAAATGGGAACAACAATACTAGGATAAGAACACCTACCAAACACAACCTTAAGCCCCAGCCCTTTGCGTAAACAAGACATACCTGATCAAACCGAGCCAAACAAACAAAAAACCGAAACTCTTAACTCTCTCTCTCTCTCTCTCTCTCTCTCTCTCTCTCTCAACTAATTGATACTCCCTTAGTCCTATAATATAAGACGTGACATAGCTTGCAAAAATGTCTTATATTATGGAATGAAGGGAGTACTAACCTAATTAAGTATCCAACAACGTTAATCGCTAGATCCAAACTCAGCCAGTACTCTGCTTAATTGTTTAGTAAGTACAGCAGTAAAATAAAACGCTTGGCTCTTGGCAGGACATCGAACAAAACCAAGATTGCTCAGTATGGTTCATACTACTATAGTATGGGTAGCACCAGGAGTTGTGATGGTCGGTTTGACTTCATCTGATGCGGCAGCTGCATACCAGAAATTTTCCCAATAGAAATCTCATAGAATGATAGAAATAATCTACGCTTTCATGTTGCCATACTTCGCCACTCTCCTCTGGTCGGCGCCATGAGGCATGAGGTGATGAAATATGAAGTCGAGACGTGGTAGGAGTCGATGCATACTTTTCTTAGAACTGTTGGACACGGCACTGGTGGCAACATCATCGAGCTGCTTCATGGCGCCCACGTACGCTCACCACTAGCGTTCGAACGCCGGTAGTGATTCTGACACGTGGGCCTGGTTTGCAGGCAGGTGAGTTTAGCTTATCTTCCTTTATTTGCATGTGGGCCTGGTTTCTAGGCAGGCGGCACATGAGAGAATGGAATTTTCTAAAAGCTAGGGGACCTAAACAGAAAATTTGGATGGCCTGCTTTTAGGGCCAATTCATGTTAAATACTTTTAGATAAGTTTCTTTTAACAAGGTACATAGGCTCGTACATACATTTATACACTTACATCTATAAACGCACATATTTACATTCTACTCCTATGAACACTTTATAGAGACCGAGAAGACGCCATCATCTTAAGATATGAAATTGTCATAAACACTTTCGTAGTCGATAAGACGTTCATGTTCACAATTCAGTGGGAGAAGACATCTTGAGATTGTGAACATGAATTTATTTCAGGCCTTTCAAGTTGTGCGGTAGTTCATGTTCACAAGCATGGTTTGGGTTACGTGTTGATGTCCATCAAGGAGATGTGCACGACCGGTTGTGGACGGACATACATGTCAGATAATGGTTTGAATTTCAATTTCTTCTCTTTCTTTTTATCTTTTTAGCTGTGTGCACCTAAAATGTTTTACTTGTATTATTATTATTTTTGCGGGAAATTATAGATCTATTCATCTTCAATCATGACAGTACAACGAACACTAGAGATAATAAAAATTACATCTAAATTCATAAACCAACTAACGGCAACTACAAGCACTGAAACAAGCCGAAGACGCGCCGTTGTCATCGCCCTTCCCTTGCTGGAGCCGGACACAACTTGTTGTAGTAGATAGTCGGAAAGTCGTCGTGCTAAGGTCCCATAAGACTAATGCCCCAGAACAGCAACCGCCGCCGATAAAGAGAATTTTAGATCGAAAGAATCCAACCTGAATACACATGAACAAGACGAACAAAGACAGGATTCGAGCGGATCCACCAAAGACAACCACCAACCAAATCTCGCGAGATCCGCAGGAGACACACCTCCACACGCCCTCCGACATGTTGGGGAACAAAGTAGTTTTAAAAAAAATCCTACGCACACGCAAGATCATGGTGATGCATAGCAACGAGAGGGGAGAGTGTCGTCCACGTACACTCGTAGACCGTAAGCGGAAGCGTTATGACAACGCGGTTGATGTAGTCGTACGTCTTCACGATCGACCGATCCTAGTACTGAACGTACGACACCTCCGTGATCTGCACACATTCATCAAGATGACGTCCCACGAACTCACGATCTAGTAGAGCATCGAGGGAGAGTTCCGTCAGCACGACGGCGTGACGACGGTGTTGATGAAGCTACCGACGCAGGGCTTCGCCTAAGCACCACTACGATATGACCGAGATGGATTATGGTGGAGGGGGGCACCGCACACGGCTAAAAGATCAATGATCAACTTGTGTCATGGGGTGCCCCCTGCCCCCGTATATAAAAGAGCAAGGTGAGGAGGCCGACCGGCCCTAGGAGGGCGCGCCAAGAGGAGGAGTAATCCTCCTAGTGGGAGTAGGACTCCCCTTTCCTAGTCCCACTAGGAGGGGGAAGGAAGGAGTGGGAGAGGGGAAAGGCAAGGGGGGCGCCCCCCCTTCCCCGTCCTATTCGGACTCGTGGGGAGGGGGCGTGCGGCCTGCCCTGGCCAGCCCCTCTCTCTCTTCACTAGGGCCCATTAAGGCCCATTAGTCCCCGGTGGGTTCCGGTAACCCCTCCGGCACTTTTCTCCGAGATCACTCGAAACCCTTCCGATGTCCGAATGTAGCCGTCCAATATATCATTTTTTATGTCTCGACCATTTCGAGACTCCTTGTTATGTCCGTGATCACATCCGGGACTCTGAACTACCTTCGGTACATCAAAACACATAAACTCATAATACCGATCGTCACCGAACGTTAAGCGTGCGGACCCTACGGGTTTGAGAACTATGTAGACATGACCGAGACTCATCTCCGGTCAATAACCAATAGCAGAACCTGGATGCTCATATTGGTTCCTACATATTCTACGAAGATCTTTATCGGTCAAAGCGCATAACAACATACGTTGTTCCCTTTGTCATCGGTATGTTACTTGCCCGAGATTCGATCATCGGTATCTCAATACCTAGTTCAATCTCGTTACCGGCAAGTCTATTTACTCGTTCCGTAATACATCATCCCACAACTAACTCATTAGTTGCATTGCTTGCAAGGCTTATAGTGATGTGCATTACCGAGAGCGCCCAGAGATACCTCTCGGACAATCGGAGTGACAAATCCCAATCTTGATCTATGCCAACTCAACAAGTATCATCGAAGACATCTGTAGAGCACCTTTATAATCACCCAGTTACGTTGTGACGTTTGATAGCACACAAAGTGTTTCTTCGGTATTCGGGAGTTGCATAATCTCATAGTCATAGGAACATGTATAAGTCATGAAGAAAGCAATAGCAGTATACTAAACGATCAAATGCTAAGCTAACGGAATGGGTCAAGTCAATCACATCATTCTCTAATGATGTGATCCCGTTAATCAAATGACAACTCATGTCTATGGTTAGGAAACTTAACCATCTTTGATTCAACGAGCTAGTCAAGTAGAGGCATACTAGTGACACTTTGTTTGTCTATGTATTCACACATGTACTAAGTTTCCAGTTAATACAATTCTAGCATGAATAATAAACATTTATCATGATATAAGGAAATACAAATAACAACTTTATTATTGCCTCTAGGGCATATTTTCTTCAGTCTCCCACTTGCACTAGAGTCAATAATCTAGATTATACAGTAATGATTCTAACACCTATGGAGTCTTAGTGCTGATCATGTTTAGCTTGTGAGAGAGGCTTAGTCAACGGGTCTGCAACATTCATATCCGTATGTATCTTCCAAATATCTATGTCTCCCTCCTTGACTTGATCGCGGATGGAATTGAAGCGTCTCTTGATGTGCTTGGTTCTCTTGTGAAATCCGGATTCCTTTGCCAAGGCAATTGCACCAGTATTGTCACAAAAGATTTTCATTGGACCCGATGCACTAGGTATGACACTGATACGTCTCCAATGTATCTATAATTTTTGATTGCTCCATGCTATATTATCTACTGTTTTGGACATTATTGGGCTTTACTATACACTTCTATATTATTTTTGGGACTAACCTATTAACCGGAGGCCCAGCCCAGAATTGTTGTTTTTTGCCTATTTTAGGGTTTCGAAGAAAAGGAATATCAAACGGAGTCCAAACGGAATGAAACCTTCGGGAACGTGATTTTTGGAACGAAAAGATCCAGGAGACTTGGACCCTACGTCAAGCAACCAACAGGGAGGCCACGTGGTAGGGGCCGCGCCTACCTCCCCCCAGGCGCGCCCTCCACCCTCGTGGGCCCCCTGTTGCTCCACCGACGTACTTCTTCCTCCTATATATACCCACTGTTGGGGAACGTAGCATAAATTCAAAATTTTCCTACGTGTCACCAAGATCTATCTATGGAGTCATCTAGCAACGAGGGAGGAGTGGATCTACATACCCCTGTAGATCGCGCGCGGAAGCGTTCAAGAGAACGGGGTTGATGGAGTCGTACTCGTCGTGATCCAAATCACCGATGATCCTAGCGCCGAACGGACGGCACCTCCACGTTCAACACACATACGGAGCAGCGACGTCTCCTCCTTCTTGATCCAACAAGGGGGAGGAGAGGTTGATGGAGATCCAGCAGCACGACGGCGTGGTGGTGGAAGTAGCGGGATTCCAACAGGGCTTCGCCAAGCGCTGCGGGAGGAGGAAGGTGTGTCATGGGAGGGAGAGGGAGGCGCCAGGGCTTAGGTTAAGTTGCCCTCCCTTCCCCCCACTATATATAGGGCCATCCAAGGAAGGGTGCGGCCAAGGGGGGGAGGAGTCCATCCTCCCCAAGGCACCTCGGAGGTGCCTTCCCCTTTTAGGACTCTCCCCTCCTCTTGTCCCTTTGGCGCATGGGCCTCTTGGGGCTGGTGCCCTTGGCCCATGTAGGCCAAGGTGCACCCCCTACAGCCCATGTGGCCCCCGGGGCAGGTGGCCCCACCCGGTGGACCCCCGGGACCCTTCCGGTGGTCCCGGTACAATACCGATGACCCCGAAACTTGTCCCGATAGCCGAAATAGCACTTCCTATATATAATTCTTTACCTCCGGACCAATCCGGAACTCCTCGTGACGTCCAGGATCTCATCCGGGACTCCGAACAACTTTCGGGTTACCGCATACTTATATCTCTATAACCCTAGCATCACCGAACCTTAAGTGTGTAGACCCTACGGGTTCGGGAGACATGCAGACATGACCGAGATGACTCTCCGGTCAATAACCAACAGCGGGATCTGGATACCCATGTTGGCTCCCACATGTTCCACGATGATCTCATCGGATGAACCATGATGTCAAGGACTTAATCAATCCCGTATACAATTCCCTTTGTCTAGCGGAACGATACTTGCCCGAGATTCGATCGTCGGTATCCCGATACCTTGTTCAATCTCGTTACCGGCAAGTCTCTTTACTCGTTCCGTAACACATCATCCCATAATCAACTCCTTGATCACATTGTGCACATTATGATGATGTCCTACCGAGTGGGCCCAGAGATACCTCTCCGTCACACGGAGTGACAAATCCTAGTCTCGATTCGTGCCAACCCAACAGACACTTTCAGAGATACCTGTAGTGTACCTTTATAGCCACCCAGTTATGTTGTGACGTTTGGCACACCCAAAGCACTCCTACGGTATCCGGGAGTTGCACAATCTCATGGTCTAAGGAAATGATACTTGACATTAGAAAAGCTTTAGCATACGAACTACACGATCTTTGTGCTAGGCTTAGGATTGGGTCTTGTCCATCACATCATTCTCCTAATGATGTGATCCCGTTATCAACGACATCCAATGTCCATGGTCAGGAAACCGTAACCATCTATTGATTAACGAGCTAGTCAACTAGAGGCTTACTAGGGACATGGTGTTGTCTATGTATCCATACATGTATATGAGTTTCCTATCAATACAATTCTAGCATGGATAATAAACAATTATCATGAACAAGGAAATATAATAACAACTAATTTATTATTGCCTCTAGGGCATATTTCCAACAGTCTCCCACTTGCACTAGAGTCAATAATCTAGTTCACATCGTCATGTGATTAACACTCACAGGTCACATCGCCATGTGACCAACATCCAAAGAGTTTACTAGTGTCACTAAACTAGTTCACATCATCATGTGATTAAGACTCAATGAGTTCTGGGTTTGATCATGTTTTGCTTGTGAGAGAGGTTTTAGTCAACGGGTCTGCAACATTCAGATCCGTATGTACTTCGCAAATTTCTATGTCATCTTGTAGATGCAACTACTATGCTACATTTGGAGCTATTCCAAATAACTGTTCTACTATACGAATCCAGTTTACTACTCAGAATAATCTGGATTAGTGTCAAAGTTTGCATCGGCGTAACCCTTTACGACGAACTCTTTTACCACCTCCATAATCGAGAAAATTCCTTAGTCCACTAGTTACTAAGGATAACTTTGACCACTGTCTTGTGATCCATTCTTGGATCACTCCTGTACCCCTTGACTGACTCATGGCAAGGCACATTTCAGGTGCGGTACATAGCATAGCATACTATAGGGCCTATGTCTTAAGCATAGGGGACGACCTTCGTCCTTTCTCTCTATTCTGCCGTGGTCGAGCTTTAAGTCTTAACTTCATACCTTACATCTCAGGCAAGAACTCCTTCTTTGACTGATCCATCTTGAACACCTTCAAGATCATGTCAAGGTATGTGCTCATTTGAAAGTACTATTAAGCGTTTTGATCTATCCTTATAGATCTTGATGCTCAATGTTCAAGTAGCTTAATCCAGGCTTTCCATTGAAAAACACTTTTCAAATAACTCTATATGCTTTTCAGAAATTCTACATCATTTCTGATCCATAATATGTCAACAACATATACTCATCAGAAATTCTATAGTGCTCCCACTCACTTCTTTGGAAATACAAGTTTCTCATAAACTTTGTATAAACCCAAAATCTTTGATCATCTCATCAAAGCGTACATTCCAACTCCGAGATGCTTACTCCAGTCCTCAGAAGAATTGCTGGAGCTTTGCATACTTATTAACATCTTTCAGGATTGACAAAACCTTCCGGTTGTATCACATACAACCTTTCCTCAAGAAAATCATCAAGGAAACAATGTTTTGACATCCTATCTGCAAGATTTCATAAATAATGCAGTAATCGCTAATATAATTCCAACAGACTCTTAGCATCGCTACGAGTGAGAAAGTTTCATCGTAGTCAACTCCTTGAACTTGTCGGAAAACATCTTAACGACAAGTCGAGCTTTCTTAATGGTGATACCTACCATCATTGTCCGTCTTCCTTTTAAAAAACATATGTACCTAACAGCCTTACGACCATCAAGTAGTTCTCCCAAAGTCTACACTTTTTTTTCATATATGGATCCTCTCTCGGATTATATGGCCTCGAGCCATTTTGGAATCCAGGCCCACCATCGCTTCTCCATAGCTCGTAGGTTCATTGTTGTCTAGCAACATGACTTCCAAGACAGGATTACGTACCACTCTGAAGTAGTACGCATCCTTGTCATCCCACGAGGTTTGGTAGTGGCTTGATCTGAAGTTTCATGATCACTATCATAAGCTTCCACTTCAATTGGTGTAGGTGCCACAGGAACAACTTCCTGTGCCCTGCCACACACTAGTTGAAGAGACGGTTCAACAACCTTATCAAGTCTCCATCATCCTCCCACTCAATTCTTTCGAGAGAAACTTTTCCTCGAGAAAGGACCCGATTCTAGAAACAATCCCTTATTGCTTTCGGATCTGAGACAGGAGGTATACCCAACTGTTTTTGGGTGTCCTATGAAGATGCATTTATCCGCTTTGGGTTCGAGCTTATCAGCCTGAAACTTTTTCACATAAGCGTCGCAGCCCCAAACTTTTTAAGAAATGACAGCTTAGGTTTCTCTAAACCATAGTTCATACGGTGTCATCTCATTGGAATTACGTGGTGCCCTATTTAAAGTGAATGTGGTTGTCTTTAATGCCTAACCCATAAACTATCGTGGTAATTCGATAAGAGACATCATGGTATGCATCATATCCAATAGGGTGCAGTTATGATGTTCGGACACACCATCACACTATGGTGTTCCAGGCTGTATTAGTTGTGAAACAATTTCCACAATGTCTTAATTTTATGCCAAACTCGTAATTCAGATATTCATCTCTATGATCATATCATAGATATTTTATCCTCTTGTCACGACGATCTTTCAACTTCACCCTGAAATTACTTGAACCTTTCAATAATTCAGACTCGTGATTCATCAAGTAAATATACTCAACATCTACTCAAATCATCTGTGAAGTAAGAACATAACGATATCCACTACACGCCTCAGCACTCATTGGACTGCACACATCAAAATGGAGTAGATTTCAATGGTGAACATCACTATGTTGATCACATCTACTATATGATTCACACTCGACCTTTCGGTCTTCAGTGTTTCGAGGCCATATCTGCATATGCCAGGCTCATCAAGTTTAACCCGAGTATTCTGCGTGTGCAAAACTGACTTGCACCCGTTATATGTGAACGTAGAGCTTATCACACCCGATCATCACGTGGTGTCTCGGCACGACAAACTTTCGCAATGGTGCATACTCAGTGAGAACACTTATACCTTGAAATTTAGTGAGAGATCATCTTATAATGCTACCGTCGATCTAAGCAAAATAAGATGCATAAAAAAATAAACATCACATGCAATCAATATAAGTGATATGATATGGCCATCATCATCTTGTGCCTTTGATCTCCATCTTCAAAGCACCGTCATGATCACCATCGTCACCGGCTTGACACCTTGATCTCCATCGAAGCATCGTTGTCGTCACGCCAACTATTGCCTCCACGACTATCGCTACCGCTTAGTGATAAAGTAAAGCAATTACATGGCGATTTCATTTCATGCAATAAAGCGACAACCATATGGCTCCTTCTAGTTGCCGATAACTGTGTTACAAAACATGATCATCAACATTCCCTGCAAAAACAAGTTAGACGTTCTCTACTTTGTTGTTGCAAGTTTTACGTGGCTGCTACGGGCTGATCAAGAATCGTTCTTACCTACGCATCAAAAACCACAACGCGGTATAGTGATTGCTTTTTGATCTTCAGAAAGAACCCTGTTCATTGAATCCGATTCAACTAAAGCTGGAGAAATAGACACCCACTAGCCACCTGTGTGCAAAGCACGTCAGTAGAACCAGTCTCGCATAAGCGTACGCATAATGTAGGTCTGGGCCGCTTCATCCAACAATGCCACTGAATCAAGAATCAACTAGTGACGGCAAGCAATATGTATATACCCACGCCCACAACTCATTTGCGTTCTACTCATGCATATGAGGCATAAACCTGGCTCTGATACCACTGTTGGGAACGTAGTAATTTCAAAAAATTTCCTACGCACACGCAAGATCATGGTGATGCATAGCAACGAGAGAGGGGAGTGTCGTCCATGTACCCTCGTAGACCGTAAGCAGAAGCATTATAACAATGCGGTTCATGTAGTCATACGTCTTCACGATCGACCGATCCTAGTACCGAACGTACGGCACCTCCGCGATCTGCACACATTCAGCTCGGCGACGTCCCATGAACTCACGATCCAGTAGATCTTCAAGGGAGAGTTCCGTCAGCATGACGGTGTGATGACGGTGTTGATGAAGCTACCGACGCAGGGCTTCGCCTAAGAATCGCTACGATATGACCGAGGTGGATTATGGTGTAGGGGGGCACCACACACGGCTAAAAGATCAATGATCAACTTGTGTCATGGCGTGTCCCCTGCCCCCGTATATAAAGGAGCAAGGGAAGGAGGCCAGTCGGACCTAGGAGGGCGCGCCAAGAGGAGTCCTCCTCCTTGTGAGAGTAGGATTCCCCTCCTAGTCCCACTAGGAGGGGGAAGGAAGGAGTGGGGGAGGGGAAAGGCAAGGGGGCGCCGCCCCACCTTCCTTGTCCTACAAGGACTCAAGGGGAGGGGGCGCGGCCTACCCTGGCCGGCCCCTCTCTCTCTCCACTAGGGCCCATTAGTCCCCGGGGGTTCCGATCACCCCTCTGGCACTCCGGTTTTCTTTGAGATCACCCAAAACCCTTCCGGTGTCCGAATGTAGCCGTCCAATATATCAATATTTATGTCTCGAACGTTTCGAGACTCCTCGTCATGTCCGTGATCACATACGGGACTCCGAACTACCTTCGGTACATCAAAACACATAAACTCATAATACCGATCGTCACCGAACGTTAAGCGTGCGGACCCTACGGGTTCGAGAACTATGTAGACATGACCGAGACTCATATCCAGTTAACAACCAATAACGGAACCTAGATGCTCATATTGGTTCCTACATATTCTATGAAGATCTTTATCGGTCAAACCGCATAACAACATACGTTGTTCCCTTTGTCATCGGTATGTTACTTGCCCGAGATTCGATCGTCGGTATCTTAATACCTAGTTCAATCTCGTTACCGGCAAGTCTCTTTACTCGTTCCATAATACATCATCCCGCAACTAACTCATTAGTTGCACTGCTTGCAAGGCTTATAGTGATGTGCATTATCGAGAGGGCCCAGAGATACCTCTCCGACAATCGGAGTGACAAATCCTAATCTTGATCTATGCCAACTCAACAAGTACCATCGGAGACACCTGTAGAGCACCTTTATAATCACCCAGTTACGTTGTGACGTTTGGTAGGACACAAAGTGTTCCTCTGGTATTCGGGAGTTGCATAATCTCATAGTCATAGGAACATGTATAAGTCATGAAGAAAGAAATAACAATATACTAAACGATCAAATGCTAAGCTAACAGAATGGGTCAAGTGTAACACCCTCGATGCGACTATATCTCCCACGTGTCGAAGCACGACTTAGAGGCATAATCGCATTGAAGGCATATGTCGCAAGTTAGGCAATCTTCACAACATCCCATGTAATATAAATGATAAAAGGGGAGATAACATAGTTGGCTTACACTCGCCACGTCAATCAAGTACATAAATAACATTACATCAACCAAACACTCATGGCCCGACTATGGCGCCAAAATAAAAGAGAACCCAACATGCGACACGGTCCCGATCACCCCCAACTGGGACCACTACTGATCATCAGGAAAGGAAACATAGTAACGTTGAGAGTCCTCGTCGAACTCCCACTTGAGCTCAAGCACGTCTCCTGGAGCGGAATCATCAGGCCCTGCATCTGGTGTAATAGTAATCTGTGAGCCACAGGGACTCAGCAATCTCGCACCCTCGCGATCAAGACTATTTAAGCTTATAAGTAAGACAAGGTAAATATAAGTGGAGCTGCAACAAGCGACTAGCAAAATATGGTGGCTATTCTGTTCGCAAAAGAGAGCGAGAAGAGGAGGCAAAGCGCGAGCGAGAAACTAGAGAACAACCTGCGCAAGCATTACTCCAACACCGTGTCCGCTTCCCGGACTCCACCGAGAAAAGGCCATCACGGTAACACACTCGGTTGATTCATTTTAATTAAGTTAAGGTTCAAGTTATCTACAACCGGACATTAACAAATTCCCATCTGCCCATAACCGCGGGCACGGCTTTCGAAAGTTCAAATCCCTGCAGGGGAGTCCCAACTTAGCCCATGACAAGCTCTCACGGTCAACGAAGGAATAGACCTCCTCCCAAGACGTTCCGATCAGACTCGGTATCTTGGTTCTTCAAGACACTTCGACAGGTAAAACAAGACCAGCAACACCGCCCGAATGTGCCGACAAATCCCGATAGGAGCTGCACATATCTCGTTCTCAGGGCACACTCAGATGAGACATCCTACGAGTAAAACCAACCCTCAAGTTGCCCCGAGGTGGCCCCGCAGTCTACTCGGTCGGACCAACACCCAGAGGAGCACTGGCCCAGGGGGGGGGGTTAAAATAAGATGACCCTCGGGCTTCGGAAACCCAAGGGAAAAGAGGCTAGGTGGCAAATGGTAAAACCAAGGTTGGGCATTGCTGGAAAAGCTTTAATCAAGGCGAACTATCAAGGGGTTCCCATTATAACCCAACCGCATAAGGAACGCAAAATCCAGGAACATAACACCGATATGACGGAAACTAGGGCGGCAAGAGTGGAACAAAACACTAGGCGAGAGGCCGAGCCTTCCACCCTTTACCAAGTATATAGATGCATTAAGATAACAAGGCAATTTAATGATATCCCAACAAGTAAATAAATTTTCCAACAAGGAACAGCCTCCAAACTTCACCTGCAACTAGCAATGCTATAAGAGGGGCTGAGCAAAGCGGTAACATAGCCAATCAACGGTTTGCTAGGACATGGTGGGTTAGAGGTTTGACATGGCAATTTGGGAGGCTTGAAAGCAAGTGGTAGGCATTGTAGCATTGTCATAGCAAAAGAGCGAGCAATCTAGCATAGCAAAGATAGTAGTGATTTCGAGGGTATGATCATCTTGTCTGCACACTTGTCAGAAATGACTGGATCCTCGAAAGCAAACTCAACGGGCTCCTCGTTAGCGAACTCGTCTCCCGGCTCTACCCAAATAAGACAAACAAGCAACAAGGACACAATCAACCACGTGCAAGGATCAAACAAGATGATGCAAGGATGATATGCTATGCGGGATGCGATGCGGGATGCATATGCAAGATGTGACAGGAAATGCAAGAACCTGGCCTAAACTTGGAAATCCAAGTGTGCCACTAGAAATATGAGATGAATTCGCTTGAAAACGATATAAAGAACGCCGGAATCGGAGTTACGGTTTGGAAATGGCAAGTGATTCAAATATGACACCGGTCTGCGATTTACAGCAAGTAGCCATCTAAATGCAATAAGATGAACATGCTACAGCACCCAAAAATGGCATAAAAATACATGGCAGGGATGCATACAAGATGCTTAACAAAAGTCTAGCACTGAGCTACGGCCAATTCATCCATTAACAGGTTCAAACAAGCATGGCAAAAATGCATATGGTAAATAGATTTCAGACTTAGTGAAATTAACACTTGTCTGGAATTTCAGATCAGGTAGCACTCTTCAGAGCAACAAAACTACATGCTACAGAACCTGAACATGGCAAAGTAAAGCATGGCATGGAGCTACTCAAAAAGCTTAACAAAAGTCCCTTAGTGACCTTGAGCCAAAAAGGACCAGAAAATACAATTGCAAGCATGTGAACATAGGAAAAACATAATCAGTTTTCAGACTTAGTGAAAACTGGCACATGCTGAAAACAGATATCAAGTAGGCATGTTTACGAGCTCGATGCACTCACCACATGGCAAGTCATGACAATTTAAGCATACACCCATCAAGAATGCACAAAATTCAAGCTAGACATGGCAAGAACAATAGCATAGCATGCACGGATCAACTACAACATCATCGGCAAAATTGCAAACAAGTTGACAATCTGCCCAGATTCACAAAGTAGCAAAAGTAGAGCTCGATTGACTCAAGCTAGGGTGCTCCATAAATACAAACAAAGACATGGATGGATAGAGCACTACAAGATTAACAAAACATCCTTACTGATCATCCTCAAAAGAGGCACGGATTACTAGGAAACAACATGAACATATGGCCATATGAGATAAACAGCTCAAGGACTTACCAAGTGCCTTCACTAGGAAACAACGTGAACATATGGCCATATGAGATAAACAACTCAAGGACTTAGTGGAAATGCTAAGTCCCTGAAAACAGAATTACCAAGTGCCTCACTTGGCAAGCTTGTGCTAGTCACCACACACATCAAAAAAATACATGAGTTTCACCTCTAGAAAGATGACAAAACCCTTAACAAAACATATGTAGAGCATCAGGGCATATCATGCACACAATAATCATGGCAAAAATGACAAAAAGCTAAATGGAGTAGCAGATCTGACAATTATCTCAAGTAGCCCTCTTCTAACAGCATTTCGGGCATAAAGATGCACTCAAATGAAAATGATACAATGGAATGAAATGATGTACTCTCTGAGATGAACATTTTGATATGCTATATGCCAAAAACGGAGCTACGGATGCAAAGTTACGGCACGATGAACATAGGCACTTGGATCTGGGATTTCGAGGACTTAGAAGAAAAACCACCTCGTGAAAAAAGTCAACGGTGCACGGAAGCCGAGGCGGTGGCGGATCTCGCCGGAGCTTCTCGCCGAAGAGGGGATCCGGCGACGAGGTTCTCGCCGTAGAGGGAGGCCGGGGAGGCGTGGCCGGGCGCGGGACCCGAGGGGCGGCGAGGGGCGCGGGCCCGGGGCGGCGATGATGGCCGCGGTCGCTGGCGAACTGCGGCAGCGGGGCAGCGATGGTGCGGCGGC
>NC_057812.1:176682918-176692303 GCF_018294505.1 Triticum aestivum
GGGCCGAGCGGGCCGGCGGGGATGTGGGGCGAGGCGGCGGACGAGTGAGGAGGCGACACGTGGCGGCTGCGGGGGCAGGTCGGACATGTCCGGCGCCGTCCGGATATGTCCGGCGGCGGCGGATCTGGGATTTAGGATTAGGGACGAGGGGAGACCCGGGATTTTCGGGGAGAGGCCTTTATATAGGCATAGAGGGAGCTAGGAGAGTCCAAATGAGGTGTGGTTTTTGGCCACGCGATCATGATCGAACGCTCTAGATGATGGAGAAGGTTTAGGTGGGTTTTAGGCCAAATTGGAAGGGTGTTGGGCTGCAACACACACGAGGCCTTTTCGGTCCCTCGGTTAACCGTTGGGGTATCAAACGAAGTCCGAATGGTACGAAACTTGACAGGCGGTCTACCGGTAGTAAACCAAGGCCGCTTGGCAAGTCTCGATCCAATCCGGAAATGTTTAATCCCCACACACGAAAGAAAAATAGAAATGACCACCAGAGTAGAACGAAGCGCCGGAATGCAAAACGGACAACGGGGAAAAAGCTCGAATGCATGAGATGAACACGTACGCAAATGCAATGCACATGATGATATGATATGAGATGCATGACAACAACAACAAGACACAGAGACAAAGACCCGAACCCAAGAAAATAGATTAACTTAACGCCGGAAACGGCAAGAGTTGGAGTACAAATTGGGAAAGTCACATCCGGGGTGTTACAACACTCCACCACTATGAAAGGATCTCATCCCGAGATCTAGGACTGAAAGTACGCCGCATACTCAGAACGGAGGTGATCCTCGCTTTCCCAGATAGCTTCACGGTCGGAATGGTGTAACCACTTGACTTTGAGAAATTTGATTGACTTATTGCGAGTCTTGCGTTCAGTCTCTTCGAGAATAGCAACTGGGTGCTCACGATAAGAGAGATCTTCTTGGAGCTCAATGTCCTCGAAGTTGACGATGCGGTCAGGAGTCTTGAAGCACTTTCGGAGCTGAGAGACATGGAACACGTCATGAACATTTGCAAAGTTTGAAGGAAGCTCGAGTTGATAGGCGAGGTCGCCTCTCTTGCTGACAATCTTGAAAGGTCCCACGTATCTGGGGGCAAGCTTCCCTTTGATACCGAAGCGGCGAGTACCTTTCATAGGAGAGACGCGAAGGTAAACATGATCTCCGATCTCGAAAACCAAATCACGGTGCTTACTATCATAGTAGCTCTTCTGGCGGGATTGGGCTGCTTTGAGGTTATCTCGAATGACTTTGCACATTTCCTCTGCCTCTGTGATTAAGTCATTACCCAAAAGCTGACGTTCACCGGTTTCAGACCAATTGAGAGGGGTACGACACTTCCTGCCATACAGAATTTCAAATGGGGCCTTGCCCGAACTTGCTTGAAAACTGTTTTTGTAGGAGAATTCAGCATAGGGAAGACAATCCTCCCACTTCATGCCGAAGGAGATCACACAAGCCCTGAGCATATCTTCAAGAATCTGGTTGACACGCTCAACTTGACCGCTAGTCTGAGGATGGAAAGTTGTGCTGAAGCGGATGTTAGTGCCCATGGCCTTCTGAAAAGAATCCCAAAACTTTGAGGTAAAGATGCTGCCACGGTCTGAAGAGATCACTTGTGGAATACCGTGCAGAGAGACAATACGAGAGGTATAGAGTTCCGCCAATTGAGCTACAGTGATTGACTCTTTGATAGGCAGAAAATGAGCCACTTTAGTGAGTTTGTCGATGACAACGAATATAGCATCATTGCCATGCTTGGACTTTGGAAACCCAGTCACGAAGTCCATTTCAATGTGGTCAAACTTCCATTCTGGAATGGCAAGAGGTTGGAGGAGACCAGCTGGCCTTTGGTATTCTGCCTTCACTCTTCTGCAGACATCACATTCATTCACGAATTGAGCAATCTCGCGCTTCATTCGAGTCCACCAATAAGCCTGTTTGAGGTCCTGATACATTTTCGTGCTCCCAGGGTGGATGGAGAGGAGAGAATTGTGAGCCTCGTTCATGATCACTTTACGGAGGTCACCTTTGGGTACAACAATACGATCCTCGAAGAAGAGAGTATCCTTGTCATCAAGGCGGTAGCACTTGTACTTGGGTTGACTCTTGGCAATCCCAATCTTCACCTTTTTCACCATAGCATCAAGAAGCTGGGCTTGGCGAATCTGGTCTTCTAAGGTAGGAGAGACTTGAAGGTTGGTGAGGAAACCTTGAGGAACAATTTGCACATTAAGTTTGCGGAAAGCTTCACAAAGCTCGGGTTGATAAGGCTTGAGAACCAGACTGTTGCAGTAAGCTTTCCTGCTCAATGCGTCAGCAATCACATTGGCCTTGCCTGGAGTATACTCTTGAATCATTTCGACCCATCGAGTTTGCCTGAGGTTGAGATTAGGCTGAGTAAAGATGTACTTGAGACTCTTGTGATCAGTGAAAATGTCCACTTTTCTTCCCAATAAGAGATGTCTCCAAGTCAAAAGAGCATGCACAACTGCCGCCAACTCGAGATCATGAGTGGGGTAGTTCTTCTCATTAGGCTTCAACTGGCGAGAGGTATAAGCAACAACTTTCTTCTCTTGCATCAAAATTGCGCCAAGACCTTGGAGAGAGGCATCACAAAAGACCTCGTATGGCTTGGATTCATCAGGCGGAGTGAGAACTGGAGCAGTGATCAATTTCTCTTTCAAAGTGTTGAAAGCAATGTCACACTCCGGAGACCAAACGTACTTGACGTGCTTCTGGAGAAGATTTGAGAGAGGCTTCGCGATCTTAGAAAAGTTTTCAACGAATCTTCGGCAATAGCTTGCGAGACCGAGGAAGCTACGGAGTTGCTTCACGTTCTGAGGAGGTTCCCAATTCACAATTGCAGACACCTTCTCAGGATTCACGGCAATGCCCTTGGTAGAGATGATATGACCAAGGTAAAGAACCTCATCGAGCCAAAATTCACACTTGGAGAACTTGGCGTAGAACTGATGTTCCTTGAGCTTATCGAGTACCAAACGCAAGTTCTTGGCATGATCTCCCTTGTTCTTGGAGAAAACCAGAATGTCGTCGAGATAGACCAAAACGAAGTCATTGGTGTAGGCGTTGAAGATGAAGTTCATCATGCGAGAGAACATCGGAGGAGCATTGACGAGGCCAAAAGACATGACAATGTATTCATATGAACCATAGCTTGTCCTGAAAGCCGTCTTGGGAATATCTTGCTCACGAATACGAATCTGATGATAACCCATACGGAGATCAAGCTTGGAGAATACTTGGGCACCTTTGAGTTGTTCGAACAACTCGTTGATGTTGGGAAGTGGGTATTTGTTCTTGATAGTTTTCTTGTTCAATGGACGGTAATCAACACAAAGTCGGTCAGTTCCATCCTTCTTCTTCACAAAAAGAACACCACAACCCCACGGAGAAGAACTAGGCCGGATGAGACCCATTTTCTCTTGAATATTGAGTTGATTCTTCAGCTCCTTCAACTCTTCAGGTCCGAGCTTGTAAGGAAGTTTGCACACAGGTTCCGTGCCAGGCTCAAGATCAATAACGAATTCAACTGGCCGGTGCAGAGGCATTCCTGGAAGCTCTTCTGGAAAGGCGTCTTGATATTCGCAAACGACTGGAATTTGCGAGATGGCATCGAGTTCACCCTTCTCATTGAGAGAAAACAGACGGATTGTATCATCACGAGCGGCAAAGACAATTACATCCTCAGACGAATGAGTCAATTGAATCTGCCTGGCTGCACAATCAAGCTGAGCCTTGTGCTTAGAAATCCAATCCATTCCGAGAATAAGATCAATATCCGAGTTACCAAGAACCACCGGAGAAGAGAGAAACTTGTAGTCACCCAACGTGATAGAGATATCGGGAGCAACCAAACTAGAAGTCAAGAGCTTGCCGGGAGAAACAACTTGCATGACTTTGGGCATGATCTCAGTCTCAACATTGTGCTTCGATGCAAAAGGGCATGACAAAAAGGAATGCGATGCACTAGTGTCAAAAAGTACTTTCGCAGGAACATCGTTAACTGGAAGGTTACCCATGATGACATCTGACGAGTCCTCTGCCTGAGCTGCATTCAACAAGTTGACCTTGGCGTACTTGGGGTTATGCTTGACCACAGCTGTACTTGCCGATCTGACAGGAGGAGGAGGAGGAAGAGGCCTCTGGTTGAGACACTTGTTGGCATAGTGACCCTTCTGTTGGCACTTGTTGTACGTGACCTCTGAAAGCGGACGGTGATACGGAGCACTCGATCTTGGAGGTTGAGACGAAGTCTTGTTCTGAAAGCCAAGGTTGGGTGGGTGGGAAGAACCACTGCCACCTTTGCTCTTCTGCTGATACGGCTAACGGAACGGAGGAGGAGGAAGCCAATACTTTTGCTGCTTGGCCACTTGAGTAGATGAAGAAGGAGTAGCATCTCTGACTCGCTTCTTGGAAGCATCACACCTCAACTGAGCAGCCTCTTGCTTCAATGCCATGTTGTAGAACTCATCGTACCTCAAGGGCTCAAAGAGAACAAGAGCTAGCTGAATTTCTTCTCTGAGACCACCCCTGAACTGATATATCATGCTCTTCTCATCAGGTACGTCCTGCTTAGCAAAGCAGGCGAGCTTTTGAAACAACTTGTTGTAGTCATAGAAAGACAAAGAGCCTTGCTTCAGGTTGCGGAATTCCTCACGCTTGCTTTCAACCATGCTCTGAGGAATATCATGAGCTCTGAAATCTTGACGGAATTCATCCCAAGTGATAACATGTCCACCTCTGGAATCCTTGTACTGCTGGAACCATTATGCAGCTTGATCTTTGAGTTGGAAGGAAGTGAACTTCACAAAGTCCTCAGGCCTGATGTTACTACACTCGAAATGCTTGCACAGATCCACAAGCCAATCGTCAGCATCGGTTGCCTCAACACAATTGCTGAAAGTCTTTGGCCCGTTAGCAAGGAACTGGTTGAGTGAAGAAAAGTGATTCTGATAGTTGCCTTGGTTCCCTTGGTTGCCTTGACTGCGCTCTTGAAGAATTTGCATGATCAACTGTGTGTTTGCATTGGTTGCGGCCATCATAGCTTTCCATGCCTCCGGAGAAGGGGGAGGTGGTGGCGGGTCAGGATTCGGAGTCGTGCGTGTTGGATGAGCCATCCTGAAGAGGTTGACATCCATTAGCACATTGATAGACATATATTGAAGCTGAATCCAGCGGAATGAAAATTGCAACATATAGTCTTCACATCCGAACAAAATGAACGAATGCATTCCTCTTGAAATGGTCACATATCCATAAATTGAGAAGCCACTTAGAATTAAGGTAAAATAAATCAACAAGGTACGGATCAAGAACGAATAATCGGTAAGAAATCCCAATCTCAAACCAGTATCCGTGGAAGAAGAACTAGAGCTACTAGAATTCCCACCTATGAAACTCCTGAACCTTTCCGGTTATGCAATCAGGTGTTGGGGATACAGGGGAAGCATAATATCTCATCCAAACTAGCAAATCCTACATCCAGCTGTATCCATCCTTCAACACATAACCAAGAAAACTTCGGAAACCATCTACCTCAACCTTCGAAAAGCATCCGTTATACAAGTTATGGCGATACTCCCGAACTCCTGCCCCAGTACTGGGTGGCATCGAGGTTATCTCACCAACGAACTGCATAAAAGAGATTTTCGATGTCGGCGTACTAAACTCAGGTATTCCAGAATTGCAACGATAAAATTATGACGACAACACCTCAGAGCTCAACTTCCCGGGACACTTCCACAAAACCCCTGACAGGAGGCGCCAAGACAATGTTTTCATCATAAAACCATCGGAACGATTCCAAGATACCCGCATGATCCTAAATTTTTTTAGTGAAATTTGAGAAGAAAAGAGCCAAAACTCTACGTCAGGATGCGTTACCAGAGCGATGAGGAGACTGGGAAGTAAAAAGAATTCCTAAACTCTCCGATATATAATTCCTAAATGACTCAAAACATTTTTATAGACACAACTCGGCCGCTAAAAACGATCAACCAATGGGGCTCCTAAGGTCGGGGAAGGCTCTGATTACCAACTTGTAACACCCTCGATGCGACTATATCTCCCACGTGTCGAAGCACGACTTAGAGGCATAATCGCATTGAAGGCATATGTCGCAAGTTAGGCAATCTTCACAACATCCCATGTAATATAAATGATAAAAGGGGAGATAACATAGTTGACTTACACTCGCCACGTCAATCAAGTACATAAATAACATTACATCAACCAAACACTCATGGCCTGACTACGGCGCCAAAATAAAAGAGAACCCAACATGCGACACAGTCCCGATCACCCCCAACTGGGCACCACTACTGATCATCAGGAAAGGAAACATAGTAACGTTGAGAGTCCTCGTCGAACTCCCACTTGAGCTCAAGCGCGTCTCCTGGAGCGGAATCATCAGGCCCTACATCTGGTGTAATAGCAATCTGTGAGCCACAGGGACTCAGCAATCATAAGTGGAGCTGCAGCAAGCGACTAGCAAAATATGGTGGCTATTCTGTTCGCAAAAGAGAGCGAGAAGAGGAGGCAAAGCGCGAGCGAGAAACTAGAGAACAACCTGCGCAAGCATTACTCCAACACCGTGTCCGCTTCCCGGACTCTGCCAAGAAGAGGCCATCACGGTAACACACTCGGTTGATTCATTTTAATTAAGTTAAGGTTCAAGTTATCTACAACCGGACATTAACAAATTCCCATCTGCCCATAACCGCGGGCACGGCTTTCGAAAGTTCAAATCCCTGCAGGGGAGTCCCAACTTAGCCCATGACAAGCTCTCACGGTCAACGAAGGAATAGACCTCCTCCCAAGACGTTCCGATCAGACTCGGTATCTTGGTTCTTCAAGACACTTCGACAGGTAAAACAAGACCAGCAACACCGCCCGAATGTGCCGACAAATCCCGATAGGAGCTGCACATATCTCGTTCTCAGGGCACACTCAGATGAGACATCCTACGAGTAAAACCAACCCTCAAGTTGCCCCGAGGTGGCCCCGCAGTCTACTCGGTCGGACCAACACTCACAGGAGCACTGGCCTGGGGGGGGGTTTAAAATAAGATGACCCTCGGGCTCCGGAAACCCAAGGGAAAAGAGGCTAGGTGGCAAATGGTAAAACCAAGGTTGGGCATTGCTGGAAAAGCTTTAATCAAGGCAAACTATCAAGGGGTTCCCATTATAACCCAACCGCGTAAGGAACGCAAAATCCGGGAACATAACACCGATATGACGGAAACTAGGGCGGCAAGAGTGGAACAAAACACTAGGCGAGAGGCCGAGCCTTCCACCCTTTACCAAGTATATAGATGCATTAAGATAACAAGGCAATTTAATGATATCCCAACAAGTAAATAAATTTTTCAACAAGGAACGGCCTCCAAACTTCAGCTGCAACTAGCAACGCTATAAGAGGGGCTGAGCAAAGCGGTAACATAGCCAATCAACGGTTTGCTAGGACATGGTGGGTTAGAGGTTTGACATGGCAATTTGGGAGGCTTGAAAGCAAGTGGTAGGCATCATAGCATTGGCATAGCAAAAGAGCGAGCAATCTAGCATAGCAAATATAGTAGTGATTTCGAGGGTATGATCATCTTGCCTGCACAGTTGTCAGAAATGACTGGATCCTCGAAAGCAAACTGAACGGGCTCCTCGTTAGCGAACTCGTCTCCCGGCTCTACCCAAACAAGACAAACAAGCAACAAGGACACAATCAACCACCTGCAAGGATCAAACAAGATGATGCAAGGATGATATGCTATGCGGGATGCGATGCGGGATGCATATGCAAGATGTGACAGGAAATGCAAGAACTTGGCCTCAACTTGGAAATCCAAGTGTGCCACTAGAAAGATGAGATGAATTCGCTTGAAAATGATATAAAGAACACCGGAATCGAAGTTACGGTTTGGAAATGGCAAGCGATTCAAATATGACACCGGTCTGCGATTTACAGCAAGTAGCCATCTAAATGCAATGAGATGAACATGCTACAGCACCCAAACATGGCATAAAAATACATGGCAGGGATGCATACAAGATGCTTAACAAAAGTCTAGCACTGAGCTACGGCCAATTCATCCATTAACAGGTTCAAACAAGCATGGCAAAAATGCATATGGTAAACAGATTTCAAACTTAGTGAAATTAACACTTGTCTGGAATTTCAGACCAGGTAGCACTCTTCGGAGCAACAAAACTACATGCTAAAAACCTGAACATGGCAAAGTAAAGCATGGCATGGAGCTACTCGAAGAGCTTAACAAAAGTCCCTTAGTGACCTTGAGCCAAAAAGGACCATAAAATACAATTGCAAGCATGTGAACATAGCAAAAACATAATCAGTTTTCAGACTTAGTGAAAACTGGCACATGCTGAAAACAGATATCAAGTAGGCATGTTTACGAGCTCGATGCACTCACCACAGGGCAAGTCATGACAATTTAAGCATACACCCATCAAGAATTCACAAAATTCAAGCTAGACATGGCAAGAACAATAGCATAGCATGCACGGATCAACTACAACATCATCGGCAAAATTGCAAACAAGTTGACAATCTGCCCAGATTCACAAAGTAGCAAAAGTAGAGCTCGATTGACTCAAGCTAGGGTGCTCCATAAATACAAACAAAGACATGGATGGATAGAGCACTACAAGATTAACAAAACATCCTTACTGATCATCCTCAAAAGAGGCACGGATCACTAGGAAACAACATAAACATATGGCCATATGAGATAAACAGCTTAAGGACTTAGTGGAAATGCTAAGTCCCTGAAAACAGAATTACCAAGTGCCTCACTTGGCAAGCTTGTGCTAGTCACCACACACATAAAAAAAAATACATGGGTCGCACCTATGGAAAGATGACAAAACCCTTAACAAAACATATGTAGAGCATCAGGGCATATCATGCACACAATAATCATGGCAAAAATGACAAAAAGCTAAATGGAGTAGCAGATCTGACAATTATCTCAAGTAGCCCTCTTCTAACAGCATTTCGGGCATCAAGATGCACTCAAATGAAAATGATGCAATGGAATGAAATGATGTACTCTCTGAGATGAACATTTTGATATGCTATATGCCAAAAACGGAGTTACGGATGCAAAAGTACGGCACGATGAACATAGGCACTTGGATCTGGGATTTCGAGGACTTGGAAGAAAAACCACCTCGCAGAAAAAGTCAATGGTGCACGGAAGCCGAGGCGGTGGCGGATCTCGCCGGAGCTTCTCGCCGGAGAGGGAGGCCGGGGAGGCGCGGCCGGGCGCGGGACCCTAGGGCGGCGAGGGGCGCGGGCCCGGGGCGGCGATGGTGGCCGCGGTCGCCGGCGAACTGCGG
>NC_057812.1:176692732-176722198 GCF_018294505.1 Triticum aestivum
AGGCGGCGGCCGGCTTCGAGAGAGGTGGCGGCGCGCGGGCGCGGGGCTCCCAGGCGGTGGGGGCGAGCCGAACGGGCTCCGGGGGCCCCGGCCGGGCCAAGCGGGCCGGCGGGGATGTGGGGCGAGGCGGCGGACGAGTGAGGAGGTGACACGTGGCGGCGGCGGGGCAGGTCGGACGTGTCCGGCGGCGGCGGATCTGGGATTTAGGATTAGGGACGAGGGGAGACCCGGGATTTTCGGGGAGAGGCCTTTATATAGACATAGAGGGAGTTAGGAGAGTCCAAATGAGGTGCGGTTTTCGGCAACGCGATCGTGATCGAACGCTCTAGATGATGGAGAAGGTTTAGGTGGGTTTTGGGCCAAATTGGAAGGGTGTTGGACTGCAACACACACGAGGCCTTTTCGGTCCCTCGGTTAACTGTTGGGGTATCAAACAAAGTCCAAATGGTACGAAACTTGACAGGCGGTCTAGCGGTAGTAAACCAAGGCCGCTTGGCAAGTCTCGGTCTAATCCGGAAATGTTTAATCCCCACACACGAAAGAAAAGTAGAAATGACCACCGGAGGAGAACGAAGCGCCGGAATGCAAAACGGACAACGGGGAAAAAGCTCGAATGCATGAGATGAACACGTACGCAAATGCAATGCACATGATGACATGATATGAGATGCATGACAACGACAACAACACACGGAGACAAAGACCCGAACCCGAGAAAATAGATTAACTTAACGCCGGAAATGGCAAGAGTTGGAGTGCAAATTAGGAAAGTTACATCCGGGGTGTTACATCAAGTCAATCACATCATTCTCTAATGATGTGATCCCGTTAATCAAATGACAACTCATGTCTATGGTTAGGAAACTTAACCATCTTTGATTCAACGAGCTAGTCAAGTAGAGGCATACTAGTGACACTTTTTTTGTCTATGTATTCACACATGTACTAAGTTTCCAGTTAACACAATTCTAGCAGGAATAATAAATATTTATCATGATATAAGGAAATATAAATAACAACTTTATTATTGCCTCTAGGGCATATTTCCTTCACGACAATGCTAGACACACCATTGGGACGGGGGCTAGACGGGGAGAACCTTATTCCATCATCAAGAAGCCGCCATCGTCTTGTCTTCTTGAGCAGGATATAAACCCTAACAAAACTTGAAGAAGCACCTGAAACGGAGCCCTCCCGCTTACTTGTATTATTTTAACACAATAAAATTACAGATGCTCACCTGCCCACTTACACTCATCACACCTCTATGAACATCTCTGAGACATCAAGCCGGCGCAACATCTTGAGATTGGCGAAGTCATCATATGCGCCTTGTAGTCAACGAGAGCGTCTCATTTCAATGAACAAACATCGCTGAGAAGTCTGAAATAAATCCAAAAAATGCTAGCGCAAGTGTCAAAGTCTAGTCTAGAACTTGAGCCATGATGGATTAGTTTCACCACAAAAACAACTAACCATCTAAGCCACACTCAGTTTGCAAATGTCTTAGCATTGTTGTTTTGTTGTATGTGGTTAATCGCGTTGTTTTTTTTCCTTCTTATTCTTCTTTTGTCTTTTTGGCCGTGTGCACCTAAAATGTCTTGACTAAATCTTAACATTGCATTGTTGCTGAGTTTGAGTCTAATTTGTATTATTTAATCGTTTTTGTGCTTGCCATGAATGAGCCCTATGCCTTTATACAAAATCTAAAAATTCATATGTATTTTTACCACGTGTATGAAAACCGTAAAATACAACATAAAAAAACCGTAAAAATACTTTTCTGCGGTACTAGTACTAGTACTAGTACATTTTTACGGTTCATCTTTGTGGCATCCTTTGGTTTAGAGGAATCTTGTAAAATTTTATAGGATAGAATTTCTATAGGAAAAATTTCCTTTAGAGCCCTTTGGTTTATAGGAAGGGAATCCTATTCCTATGTAGGAATTTTTCCTATCCTCCACATTTAGGCCTCTTTTGGTTCATAGGATAGGATTATTATAGGAATATGAATCTTATAGGAAATGAGATGACATGTATCTCAAATCCTATGAGTAGGAATAAGAAACAAGATGTCATTTGGTTGACACCAAAGGATTTTTTTCATTGAATCTAGGCTCTTTTTTATTTTCCTATGAAATGTGGAGGATAGGAACCAATCCTATGTTGGAATAGGAATCCATTCCTATGAACCAAAGGACTCTAAAGAAAAAAATCCTATAAGAATCCTATCCTCTAGAATTTCTATGAAATTCCTCTAAACCAAAGGAGGCCTTAATAGGAAAATAAACATTAGCCTAGACTCAATGAAAAAAAATCCTCTAATGTGAATTAAAGGACATCTCGTTTCCTATTCCTACTCATAGAATTTAAGATACATGTCATCTCATTTTCTATAACTTTCCTATTCCTACATTTTTTCTACCTATGAAACAAGGACGCGTCTAGGGAGCAGTCGTGTGCTCCCTAGCGTTTCCTGGCGGCCTGCCCTGATAGGCCCCGAAAAGGTAAGTTTCTGTCCCCCCTCGATCAGAAAGGGGACGTTCTCTCGCAATCACAACCTGCTCCACCACCCCGACTCACGTGATTCTTTTCCATCCTACTTTTCTCCATCCCCACCTCTCCTCCCCTCCTATTCCCTTCCAGCCGTCCCAAAAGAGAGACATCTTCTTCTCCCCCAAGAAAGAGGCAAGGTTCATCTTGCTCAGATCTCAAAAGCTTCAAGCCTGCAATACGGACGGCGTCCATGAAACTGTTGATCTAAACACATCTAGAAGCAGCAGAAGCAGGCAAGTTTAGAGGTAAAAAGCTGTAGATCTGCTCACCTTCCCCAAGCCCCAGCCCTCTCCAGCATCTTCTGTAGAAAAAAATGGAGCTGCTTCTTGATTTTCTCCATCTGTGTTTCGTCCTGTTTTCATATGAACGATTTTTAACCCTGTGTTGATTATTGAATCATCTGCCTGCTTCTGCTGATTGTAAGCATGTGTCAAGTAGAAAAAAAGGATGAACATCATGGCTGATGGTTGATGGGTTGTAGAAAGTAACTTGCATCGTAACTTGTATGAAGTTAGGCAAAAAAAATATTGTCTGCAGCAACTTGCATTGTAAACCTAGGCAAAAAAATCATTGCTTGCATTATCAGCTTGTAAAAAAATGAACACTAGGCAAGTAATACTGTGAAAAACATGCAACTCATGGCTGATGGAAAAGCAACTTGGAATAAAAGAGGTAGGCAAGAAAGCTATTGTGAAGAAGCAAGTGATGTATAAAAGCTAAAATCTACTACAAATGGTTTATCGTTGGTACTTTTATTCACCAGTGACAAAAAAAAGTGAGGTTTAATTTACCTTTCCAATAAGGTGTAGGTTGCATGATCCTACAACAGTTGTTGTTGTTGTGATCTTGTAAAAATGGCGGGGAACAATGCGGGTGGATGCAACATATATTGCTATTTTGATCCTGCAAAAAAGAAATGGCAAAAGAAATTTCCTATAGAACTACTATAAAATGGATGTATCAGTTGCAGCACGAAGAAACAATTCACGACCTCGACAAACAGATTTCTTGGAAAAGCGACTACACAGTTGTTCCCAGTACAAAGTTTAAGAGAAAAACAAAGTACTGAACATAAAAAAGGACAAACATATGTTGCCCATGACTGCTGCTATTCTTAAGTTTTTTCTGACACAAAACATGCTGCTGCTCTCTCTGTTTTTTGGTGTGAAATCCATTCTGAAAACACTCCAAGAAAATGTCTATTCTCTGGCATCTAGCTTGCTTCCCCCTTGAGATCCTTGAAAACCATGCATATGTATGAGTTGCCTACATTTTAAAATGATAAAAGGTTAGTAAAAATTATGATACAATCAAAAAACAGATGCTCAAAAGAAGATGCTGTCTTATCATTCAGTTTGTGATTTTCAGCAACAACAAAAAATGTTCTGTGTTGAAGTCATTCTTACAACAACAAAAAATGCTATCTTATCATTCAGTTGTGATTGCCTGGGTTTAGTTTCTTACTTGCTTGACATCAAACTAACTAGCTTTGGTTTTTCTGGTTTAAATGTTGCACAGGCTGTAAAAAAGATGATTGACCTAAATGAGGAACCAGATGATATGGATATTGGTGATCCAGTGAACTCTACACAACAGGCTGCTCAAAATCCTGAGTTAACCGGTGATTCTCCTACTCCTCATATAGTGCAAAATGCCACAGCTCCTGTGGCAAAAACAGTGGAGACAGATGAGCAAGCACCTGCAGCGCAAGAATCTGAGACTGATGGCCATACCCTTGATGGCACGGATGCCGCGGGTGATACAAGTGTGACTGTTGGTAATGGTTTGACAGGCTTTGGTGCTGAAAATGATGAAGAGGCTTGGTCACAACCGAAGGAGCCTCATGTGGGCATGAGGTTTGACACTTTGGAAGGCGCAAAAGAGCACTACAATGCATATGCCTTGCAGATTGGTTTTTCAATCAAAATGAATACTTCAAGGAAGGCTGTGAAAACTGGAGTGTTGATAAAACAACAGTTTGTTTGCAACAAGTTTCAAAAGCCTGAAGCTGATGACGGAGGGGCAGAAAAAATTCCTGTGCTGGATGATATCGTTGAGCAAACAAAAGATGATGATGAAGACGAGGATATTGTCTTTCTTGATGATGATAATAAAACCAAAAAGAGGAGCAAGAAGCGGAAGAGAGATAAAATAGTGCAAACTGGTTGCAAAGCTAAGATGGTTGTCAAACTGATAGATGGCAGATGGGAAGTGATATATTTTGTTGGCGAGCACAACCATCCACTAGTTGACAAACCAAGTTTGACTAAGTACTTGAGATCGCACCAAGGTATCCCACCAGAAGAAAAGGCATTCCTTACCCACCTACATAACTGCAACTTGACAACAGGTCTATAACCATATTACCCTTCTCTCCGACAATTTTAACTGCCCAGACTTGCCCAAGTATTGTATCCATCTTGCTTGCAGCATGTGTGTGATTTGCCAGACTAAGCACACAAACATGCTTGTTTTTTATGAAAAAAGGTCTGCTACCCATTAAAACTTGCCTTGTTTTTAAGTATTATTTGCCTGCTCTTGATCAGAAAACAAACGCGATGGGTCGTGCCTCTGTTGTCTTGTCTTTGTTGTGAAATGTGGTAGATGGACTTGCCTATAAATTGTCTGTTAGTTGCTCAATGTATATTTACTACCTGCCTACCTGCCTTTTGTGCAAATGCATGTTAGTACAAACCACAGCCCAAAAATAAGTTTGTCTGACTGGTTTTATGAAGCTTGTTCTTCTATTTCTTCTACCTGCCTACCTGCATGTTTGTTGTGTTAGTTGCTTGTACATTAGGATGAAAATGCCTAAAAATATCCACCTGAGTTGACTGTTCTTAGTTGTGTTAGTTGGTGAAAGAAATCAAAATTGTTTTTTTGTACTGTTCTTAGGTAACAAGGGTTTGACCACCATTTTGACTTCATTTTGACTCCATTGAATGCAGGGCGCATGATGCACATCATGTCAGACTTCTATGGGACAGAGCTAATTGTGCCTTATGGAACTAAGCACATTACAAACCTGAAGACGGTCTTGAACAAGGATGCTACAAGAGAAGGCGACATGATAGAGACAGTAGCATATTTCAAAGATCAGCAAAGAGAAGATCCAGACTTTTTTTACAAGATAAAGTATGATGAAGAAGATAGAGTGGAGAATATTTTCTGGGTCGATGGTGCAGCAAGGAAGGCATATGTGGAAGCTTATCATGATTGCATCTCCTTTGACACAACATACATGACTAACATGTACAACATGCCCTTTGCGCTGTTTATTGGAATTAATAGACATGGGCAATCATTTATGTTGGGCTGTGGTTTCGTTAGGCAAGAGTTGGCTTCTAGTTTTGATTGGCTATTCGAAACCTTCCTTGAAGCAATGCATGGATTAGCGCCAACCAACATCATAACCGACCAGGACATTGCAATGGCGCAGTCAATTAAGAAAATCTTCCCTACAAGTGTGCACCGCTGTTGTCGCTGGCATATTATGAAGAAAGCACAAGAGAAGCTTGGGCCATTGTTGGGACGAAATCCTGGCTTGTCTAAAGATTTCAACAATTGTGTTGACTTTAGCTTTACACCACAGGAGTTTGAGGCAGGTTGGTGTGAGCTGATGATGAAGTATGAGGCTATGACTGACTCCCACTTTGAGAATCTATACAAGTACCGAGAAACATGGGTGCCCTGTTACTTCAAGCATCAATTCTTCCCTTTCTTGCGGTCAACACAACGCAGTGAGGGGTTCAACGCTGTCCTTAAGCGTTATGTGAACCCACACAAGTCCATCTTGAACTTCGTGAAGCAATATCAGAAAATCCAAACACACATACTAGTTCGAGAGGGTGCGAAGGATTACAGGACAGGACATTTGCAAAGTGAAATGTGGTCATCTTACCCAATTGAAAAGCAAGCCTACAATTCATACACTAGAGACTTGTACGAGAAATTCCGCGATGAATTTCAGTTGACTACAAGGTACAACGTGCGACCCCACGGTGAACACTTGTATGAGCTTTACCCCAATCAAGAATGGGTTGCTAAGTATGGTTCTAGGAGCTATTTTGTGACTGTTGAAACTAGTGTTGGAGACTACAGATGTGAGTGTTGCAAGTTTCATAAGGATGGGATGCTTTGCTGCCATATATTGAAGGTTTTCAACCATCTTGGGGTTGATGAAATCCCAACGCAGTACATCAAAAGAAGATGGACACCTCTAGCAATCACGGATGCACCGCCTGCTGTTGAGGATAAGCCTGATGAGTTGCTGGAACAATCGAAGAAAGAACTCCGTCATGCAAACTTGATGATGGACTTTGGTGGACTTGCTAAGGTTGCTAGTGCATCGGATGCTGCGACAAATATTGTAAAGAAGCATATGCGTGGAGCGCGTCACGAGATAAAGAATCTCAGCATGTTAAGGAAAAAGAAAACAGCAGCCCCTAGTGGACCGACTGGTGGGCCACCGCCATCAGCTGGTGGTCCTGTGCCACCAATGAAAAATGCTTCAGTGAGTAGTGGCAACGCACCACCACAAGCTGCACAAGCCCCTGCTAGTGCTAGGCAGTGTCAAACTATTTCTGCCCAACAGCCAAAAAATGCAACATCACTACCTACAAACAGTATGGGGCAGGGTGTGCATCCACACACAGCAGTTGGGGGTGCGCCAGTGCACAAGGGGTCTGCGGTGCCAAGCTCGTTCGCTGCAGGGCAACAGTTAGGATTTGTACCTCAGAGTATGGGATCTGCGCCACAAACCAGGGGGCCTGCACCACAACTATTGGCGACTCCGACCCTAAACAGTGGGCCTGGCCAAAAACTGAGGGGGGCTCCGCGACAACTGTTCAGACCTGGAACACTAACCATAGAGCCTGAACCAACAACGATGAGGGCTCCCCAAACAACCTACTGGCCTGCACTACCACTTAGGGGGGATTCACCACCATCCATGGTTACTACACGAGCATACATGAGTTGTCTTACAAATGCTGGCCTTGCAGCATTCCCTACAGATTCTGCAACAATTGCTTGTGCTTCTGGGCTGTATATAACTTCTACTACTGTGCAACAAGCACATGTTGCCCCAGTCTCATCTTCTTTGGCGCAACCTCCTGGTGGACATGCACGCCAACCACTCAACATGGAATCCCTACGTGCAGCTGTTGCAGCAACGCAAGGTGGTTCTACTACACCTGACACCCGAGTTCCTAGAGACCCCCCAAAATCGACTACAAAAGGGAGAACGAAGTCGAAAAGGTTGCAATCAGCACTCGAGCTGCATCCGAAGAGGAAGAACAAGTGCAGTTACTGTGGGTCTTACAACCACAACAGTGCATTGTGCCCCACAAGATTGGCGTGATGAACACCACAGGAATGCGGGAACAGAGATGGAGTTTCGATTATGAAAGACAAAAAAAATGAGCAATTACTAGATGCCCGATGATATGTTTACCCTCATTTGAATTACTGTCTTTCATGCAAAAAAGACAACTTGCTTTTTAAGCATGTAAGGTTCAAAAGTGCTCTGGATAACTATATTAGTACAATGGATTGCGTGATTATTATGTTTAGATTGCCTGGTACTACAGTTAAACAGATTGGTGTTAAATATGGGTGTTCCATGACTACATTTCACCATGGAAAAAAGTAGGCAAATTCTGTTTTGGTGTTATTGCAAGTTACAGAATGGTTTCAGGCAACTCCTTGATTGTTCAAAAAATATGGGTGTTCCATGACTACATTTCACCATTGAAAGGTAGGCAAATTCTGTTTGGTGTTGTTGCAAGTTACAGAATGGTTTCAGGCAACTCCTTGAATGTTCAAAAAATTACATATGACTTCTGGAAAAAGGGCGATGATGAAAATATTATTCATGTAAAAATAATGCTGGCAAACTTCAGTTTGTACGCGAGCAAAAAGAAAAAGTCAGTAAAAAACATGAATGGAAAATAACTGACCTAAGCTAACTTCAATACATCTTCCCATGGAGCCTTGTTGCGTTCGGTGTTAACCCACGTGTTTGTCAACTGCTTCCTGATATTTTGAACATCCTCTGCTGTAAATCTTGGAACGTTCCTTCCTTCCCACCCATTTGCAATTGAGAGAGCAAAAATGCCGCAGTCATATCTATAGAGAATGTTTCAGGTCAGCTATGAAACAAGTATGAATTTGTTAGGAATTTGTTTTGCAGTTTGTCTGGGAATTGATGCTTACTTGTTAGTTTGTTTTGGCACATCAATGTTTCTTAGTGTGAAGTCATCTAATGAGATGTGAGACTTCGGATAGTGCTCTTCCCACAGAGCCCGAAAACTAGCAACCATAGTCCTTGCGCAGACATCTAGAGTCTTGTCCTGAAGTGTCCTCCATGAATCAAGCACCTCGAACCTTCGATCCCTTATATTCACGTTGAAGACCCAATAATGGTTGCCTGAAACCTTCTTTGACTTGTCGATATTCTCTAACACAATAAACATTATCTGTGGGAAAAAGTGCAGAAAACAAAAGCTGAGGGTAAGAACATAGTCTGTAGGCAACTTGAAGAGATATGGAAAGCATGTAAAAGTTTTCTCATGTTATGAGGAAAAGCTAATTGTGATTCTGCACTCTGGCAACTTTCATGCATGTCCTGAAAACTACTACTCTGCTATTCACATGCGGGTGGAAAAAAAGGAATGGGAGAAGAGTACTATAGTGGAAATTCGAGAAACATGGACTTACCATGTCTTTCCGGTCCAGGTGATTTGATTTCTTGAATCGGGAAATAATCTCTTGGCTGTTGATATCATTGGAGAGGAAAGTCATCTGCAGCATCCTTGTCTATAACACAAAAAGGGACAAGGTGGTTAGAAATGACCAAGTAGGAACCAAGTACAAAAAAATGCAGAACCTGAAGTAATAATGACTCCTAGTCCTTTTTCTTACCGAGAACCTCAGGGGCATGACAACCTTCTTGGAGTCTGCAGGCAAATTCATCATTATGGACAGTATGCCAATTTCCATTACATGTGTCAAGACATATCCTTCTTTTTTCATAGAGTTTGCAAGCTCCCTCACCGACACATCATATCCATTGTAGTAAATTACCTTCAGGCTGCAATAAAAAACGAGAAACCGAAAAAGGACAACCATGAGAAAAAAGTAACCAAGTTGCCTGCTGCTGTACTTTTGATTGCCTAGAAATAGATCCTGTTTTGCCTAAGGAACATAAACTTGGGGTTGTAACAATTTGCAATGAATTCTTTCTACCTAAAAGTGCATGTCTAGTTAGCACCCAAGTTGCCTGCTACTGTACTTTTGATTACCTATAAATAGATCCTGTTTTGCCTAAGGAACATAAACTTGGGGTTGTGACAATTTGCAATGAATTCTTTCTACCTAAAAAGTGCATGTCTAGTTAGCATATATAAGGCATGGGAAAAATGTGTTAATGCCTGAAAGTGCATTCTGGTTAGCATGTATTCTTAATGGGGTGATTTTTTGCCTGCTTGTTTTACTTCTGTTTGCCTATGAATTCAGCCTGAATTGCCTGAATGGTGCATTTTAATTGCCTAGAAAAAACATGTAAAAAATGCCTCATAAAAAATTTCATACCTAGTATCTACATCTGGTGATTCTTCTTCATTCAATCTCCCGTGCAGAATAACCGATGCATACAGCCTGCTTACTTCAGGTTTGCATATGTACACTTTCCTCTCATTATAGTCAAAGAATGGTGACCTCTTGCAAGGAGGTGGCTTGATAATCCTTCTCTCAAGTTGTTGTGGGACCATCTTTCCTGAGCTGCTGCTGCTATAAATATTACTGCCTGATCCCACTACTACTTGGTTGTGGGTAACTTTTTCAGGTGTCTGGTAAATGTTCCCAACTATGCCTTCAAGATCCACAACATGATCGTCATCAATTATTTCAATGAGTGGCTCCTTGGGTACTTGATACTGCAGGGACTCATGCTCACACTTCATAGCCTGTTCTTCTGCATGTGCATACCCTTCATCTATGCCTTCGAGATTACCAACTTTTTCATCTTCAATAATTTCAATGACTGGCTCCTTGGTTACTTGGCACTGCGATGACTCATGGTCAGCCGATGCATTTTCTCTGGCATCTCGATCTGCTCCATCATCTACATGTGCTGTAGGAAAATCGTATTTGAAAATATCAAAACTTGGAGCTGGGCAGTATTCACTAACAAAGACATTTGAGCTTTCACTTCTGCTATGCTGAAACTGTTGTCCATCCATCTCTGCTGGAATATGAATTGCTGACTTGCTTTGCAGATCGTTGGTAGATGGGGGAACGCACCTTGCCAAGAGCTCACTGACATCTAGCACATTTATTTCCAGTGGACTGACCGCCTTGTTAGCATAACTAAATTTGATATCCTTCAGCTGCGGATGGGGAGGTGATTGGGCAACTGTAGGAATAAAAGCAGGCAACTTGCCCTGAACTTTTAGCAACTTTGCTTCCGAACTTGGTTTAATGTTGCCGCCGATGACATCTTCCATCCCTCCAACCCCTGTGATTGACACTGGAGGTATGTTCTCCTGACCTGCATATAATGGTACAGCCTGTTGTGATGCTTTGTAATGAAACAATTTGCCCCTCTAGATGTCATTGGCTGATTGCATCCCATTCCCTAGAACAAGATTTTGTGCTTGACCATTTAGACTGCTTAGTGGTTGCCTCCCACTACGGTTTGTACTAGGGACTGCTCTGCTTACTTGCAATGATGCATCCTGTTTCATTTGAGTTGCTCCTCCTGCTGTGGGTTGAATTGATGCATGTGCAATACTTGCCTGAAAATCAGATGAACTTGCTTCCTCCCTAGGATGACTTGCTAGAATTTGTGAGGCACTTGGTTCTTGTTTTGAAACAGTCCCTGGTGAAACTGCAACATTTGTATCTTTGCCACTGGTGAGATCTGCATGTCGTGCTGTTGAGCTTGATGTTGTATTGGTTTCAAGCTAGTTCTTGTGAGTGCTAGAACTTGCCTCTTTTGCATGATGTAATGCCTGATGTTGCAACTGAAAAGGCCCAGATTTCTTCATGGCTGACTTTGTTTCCTTTCCACCTTGCAGTTCTTGAACATTTTGGGCACGCATAGCTCGCAGTTCCTCCACTGTCTCCGTCAACACCGTTGGCTCTGATACGAAACTCACACTCTTTTTCTTCTTTGGTGTTGGAAGTGGTGGTACACCAACTTCCTTGGGTTCATGTGCAGCCCCTATCTCCCTCATGATTTTCTTGCGAATCCACTTGGGGCAGACATCCTCAAGATTGAATGCCATCCCCAGTTCCATTTCTTCTTTTCTCAATAGCTCTTGGAACATTTTGCTCGCTAGCACTGCAATAGGCTGCTCGTCGAGATCCAACATTTCTTTCACTTCAAACATGCGGATGCGTGGCATTTTGCAGTAACTTTCCTCGTCCATCATAACAACATCTCTCACAGAGATGCTAACTGCCTCGTCAAGCCCCTTTGGCTTCATATCCTTTTTCTCTTCGAGTAAATATTGAAGTGTGGATTGCTCGTCATCAGTCTCTGTTTCCTCACCTGCAGAATCCTCGTTCCCTCCATTGTTTCCGCCATTGCCACTGTTGCCACCAGAATTGTTGTCATCCTGGTCTTCCTCATCACCCTGCATATCATCGTCCCCCGTGTCTTTGTCATTGTCGTTGTCATTGTCTTCGCTTTCTTCATCATCATCGTCTTCCTTTTCTTCATCCTCATCTTTTTTTTCTTCCTCCTCCTCTTCGTCCTCCTTATCCTCCTTGCTTTCATCCATTACTGCCCCCCTCTCCTGAAAAGTTGCTTCTCCCTCCTCGTTGTCGTTGCATCCAGCTTTTTGAACTACAAAGTCGTCACCATCATCATTGCTTGAGTGGCCGTCGTTGTCACTTTCATCACCCCCTTTGTCCCAGTCACTTTCGTCACTGCCACTTGCATCTTCCTCACTGTCAGTTTTGAATGAGTCTTCTTCACTCGATAAGCTTTCTCTCACAGCTGGAGCTTGTTTGGATTTCCTAGTAGGTTCTTGCCTCCTCTTTTCCACATGAACAACCTCTGATCTGCTTGTCCCCTCTTGCGCATCATCTATCCCCCCAATACCAGAAACAAGCTTCCCAACTGCATGTGAAATAGTTGAACACATTTCGTGCACCATACGTGTCAGCTTCTTTTGTTTCTGCAAACAACATGAAAGTAGAAAAAATGGATGAACATGATAAGTCTTGACAATATGTTGGTTTGAGATTAAAAATGGAAAAACTAGTGAGCATAACAGGCACTTGATAACTTACATTTTTGTCATATGACTCAGGTAATCTTGCTGCTACAAATTTTGTGACGTGGTCCATGCTACCAAACAAGCTATCATCCGCACACCGTGAGAACTCAGTCTTCAGCTGCTCGTTGGGTTGGCAAAAAAAACAATAAAGGATGGGATAAAAGGAATTAGTGAATTCTGGCACTGGCTTGACAACAGAAAAAAAAAGAAACCGTAAAATGCTCGTGAGAGTGCTTTGATTTAACTGCCATTTTTAGTTAGAAAACTAGCCTATCATGTTGCCAAGTTTACAGAAAAACAAATGCATGCTTTAACCCAAGTCAAGCACTGTGGCATCATTTTTGCCTAAATTTCCTTATCATGTGTGGATGGGGTTTCTAGCATGTAGAATCGCTTAGTTTTTCAGTATATAACTTAGCAGGACTATATCAATTATAGGAAACCATCAAGTTGCCATAAAAAACTATGAGCTTGCTAATGTTTAGTGTGCAACTTGCTATGGTGAAATTATTGGATTTGCCTATTTTTTCTTAAAAAGTTTAGACATCAGCTGCTATAACTGCCCCAGCAAAAATCCTACCTGTTGCAGGCAGTTGCAAACAAGGGTAAACAAAATGAGTAGAAAACTACAAAGTTGGTTCATGAAGTACTTTTGAACTTGCTACTGTCCAATATACAAATTGCTACGGGCAATGTGTTGGACTTTCCTACTTGTTGACAAAATCTTATACATCATCTACAAAATAGTGACAAGATAACAAAAAAATGACCACAAAAAACTTTGTACTTGTTTGGACCTTATAATTCAATTGCCTCCTCTATGAGAAGCTAGATTTGCCTAACCTCATGCCTTTTAAAGCAAATAAAATTCAATTACTGAATACAGATGTGATGACAAAAAATAGCTTACCCGCAGTTTCCCATATTCCCCGGGAGCTTTCCTGTCCTTCTTGATAACTCTTGCCATCAAATCTGAATTCCAAACTGAAACCCTTGGTACCAAGCTGGGAATTGGTTCATCAACATCCAAAGAGTCTAGATACAGCAACCGAGTTCCGGATAAGAAAAACATAGAGTTTGAGTTATGATATGATTTTTAAGAAAACATAGAGCACATAGGAAACATACAGATTCAAAAGGTAGGTGGACTTACTACGAGGTGGAAAACACAGCAACAAACGGCCTTCTTGGCACGACCTGATTTGAATGCTAGCTTTAGTTGATCAACCACAAACTGGCATATGTTGGTTTTAGTTATTCCATTTACATCCATGACCGCAGGGAAGCTTTTTGGTGAAATGCTTAAACTTGTAGATGGTGCAAGGAAGCAAGAGAAGACAAGAGACAACCATGCGCGTAGGAAGTCATCATCGTGAGCTCCTGCCATATCTTTGATCATCTTGCCCCATGCTGTGAGAGATGGTGAATTCTTTGAAGTGATATTGTAAATCCTGAACATTGCCTTTGTGATCTCAGGGCGGTTTTCGTAACAGACTTTTCTCCCACTATTTGGCAAACCCCATATCCTCCGAACACTCGCAGCATCTACTGGAATCTTCCCCCTCTCTGGAATAACTATCTGTGACATCTCTGGATCATAATGCTTCATTATCCATTGACTAAGATCGCCAGGCATGCTGTTCGCTGCAAGGTCCAGCAGGCCTCCAAACTCTTTTCCAATAATAACACCTTTTTGATTAGAAACCAACTCTTTATTCAATTTGAACAGCCTTGCAGGCGATGCCCTATTCCTACGACCCTATGGGAAAATAGTTTGAAAAACAGAAGAAACAAAAATCAACAAAAATGGAATATGCAAAGCAATTTAGACACCACTACTAGGCAATTGTTTCAATAAGGTGAAGCAGAAAATACCTCGTTTCCTCCGGTTTTCTGCCGCTTTGGATTTGGTGGCTTATCCACACCACCGCTTTTGTCACTCACATTTTTAGCATCTCCGGGAAGACTCTCATTGCTCACAATATCATCAGGGCGCTTCCCTCGGCAGATAATTACCTTACTCCTCTGGCGCTTGTACCCAACTAACGGTTCACTGCTTTGAGCCTGAGAAATGAAGATAAACACATAAATAACAATCCATAACATGAAGTTATGAAAAAATAAACCAAGAATGAAGATAAGGAAACAGGTAGAATGTTTCGAAAATGATTTAATGAATTCTGCACACCTCCATCCTACGGGCTTCAGTTGCATGAGATGCGCCATCAACAGAATCCAATGCAGGGGGGGCATCCTGTATGCCTTTCTTGCTTGCCCCCGACATGTTTTCGTGCTGCACGTAAAAAAGAACATCATCACACATGAAAAAAAGGAGTAAAAAAACTGCAAATTTCCTAGTGTTCAGCCTAGTCATGTAAACACAGAATGACACACATAAAATGCATGATCACATTAAAAAAACAAAACTAAAAAACTGATGCAAAAGTGTCAGGCAAACTCATACAGAAAGAAAACATGACATGCTGGAAAAACGGGTAGTCATATAAGGCAACTAGAACTAAAACTAAAGCTGAATTTATTTCTGTTTTGCTATATAAAGTTGGACTAAAGTGTAAAGAAAAACTGAAGCACATCAGACACACTGTTTTTTCAGATCAAGCAACTTGCACCAATGTCGTTTAAAAATTGACACCAATAAACTAGTTCCCTCTATTCTACATCTACCCATGGCCTTATCGCGGGTTGCTTGATCTGAAAGTATTGTTCACACATATAAGAGATAGGAACATATGGACAGACAACATACTAAAATGACCCTAATTCAGGTTTTGATACCAACATACAGGTTTTTTCCTGATGCCCAAATACTTCATTGAGCAACTTCTGGCAACATATTGAGCAAGTCATTCACCGCAGTGAAGCAAAAAACGAACAAAAAACTACAGAACTTCTGTATGGGCAACTTCAGGAAACATATTGAGCAAGTCGCTCGCAAAACTAGAGCAACTTGACAAAAAAAAGGGGACAAACTACAGAGTTTCAGTGTGGGCAACTTTTGCACCATACTGAGCAATTCGCTCTCAACACTATGGCAACAGTACAGCAACACTACAGAAAATGTGAACAAAAACTAAACTACCTCTGTGATAAGCATCCCAAACAACACTTCACCTTCAACCCAGCATCCCAAAAAACATCCGACAAACTGGCTTCAAACCACCTACATCCAACCAGTAGTGGAATCACCTTGCCAAACAATCCCAAACGTCCACTATCTACTCGTCAACTATCTACTCGTCAATTTCGAGACAAGGGCAACAAGCGCAAACGAAAAACGAGGCCAGATCTCCTTACCAAACGATTGCGAAGCAGGGAGATGGTCGTCCTATACGCGACCCTGACCTCTGCGCGAACGGCACGGCGCTCGCAGCGGCCGTTCCTCCCCTGTCGACGACTTGTACTCCGACGACCGTGAGCGGCGCCGCAGCACAGCCTACTTCTCCTCTTCCGGGAACAGGGAACGCAACAGAAGCACCTGGTGCCCGTGCGCCGCTGGCTACCTCCCCCTTGCCGGTAAACTCAGCCCGCACCTGGAGGCCGCACGCGCCGCTGGCTATCGTCCCCCTCGCCAGGAACCGCCGCCCGCACCTGGTCGCCGCGCGCCGCTGGCTACCTCTCCTTCGCCGTGAATGGCCGCCCGCAACTGGCCGTCGCGCGGCGCTGGCTACCTCCCCTTCGCCGTGAATAGCTCCACCCCGGCGGGACGAACGGTGGCGGATTTGGGGCAGGGGCAGGAGAGATTGCGGGATTTGGGGCGGAGTGAGTGAACAGTTTCGAAAATGAGGGGAGACGGACACGAGAGGAGAGGAAGTGGTGGGACCCGGAACCGACGCTCCCACCCAACGGGCGACGGGCCGACCAAGTGAAACGCGCGAGCGAGGAAAAACAGACAGCGGCGCACCTGGTGGGCGTGATCGCGATCAGACGGCGCAGAGACGTGTGCGCTCGAGTGCGCTGACGAGCACAGCTGCACTTTTTAGGATTTGGGATTAAACAAAAGAGGGCCTAATGTTAGTGGAAGGCGCGCCCACCGTCCCACGCATGTGTTTGTGGAGCCGAGCGAGGTGCCCGCGTGTGGTCTGCTTCGCCATCCACTCCTGCTACTCAGCACACTGCACACACCCCAGCTCGATCGTCCCACCGTCCCCTCCTTCCTCCGGCGAGATGCTCCTCTCGGAGCTCCCGACTCCACCCCGCCCATGGCGCCCCCGCGTTCGAGAAGCCCATTCCGCTCGCCCTCGCCACCTCCCTCTCCCCGGCTCCCACACCGCGGCCTTACCGAGAAGGCGCCACCTCCTCCTGTCCCCTTCCGCGACTCCGTCCGACGACCCCGCGCTCCCTCCGGCGAGGCGACCGTCCCGCCCGAAGAGGGCGTCGGGTGAGGGCGAGGGGTGGATGAAGAAGGCGGTGCCGCCCGCGCCCGTCACGCGCGGGCTCTCCAGCCCCGTCCCCGAGGAGCCGCTGTCGCCGCTCCGGTGGACGGCCGGGCGGCAGGCGCGCGCCGCGTGGCGGAAGGCGACGTCGTTGGTGCCCAGGAGGGCCAGGAGCGTCATCCTGCTCAACCTGCTCGTCCTCATATTTGGTACGGAGGTATCCGGCTCCCTCGCCCTGCATTTCTGATAGAGTATTACTGCACGCTGCACACCACCTGTTCGATGGTATTTCAGAGAGAAATGGCGAGGGGAGGGGTCTGGGGTCTGTCATATCTGTGTCATATCCTGGGGTGATGTCTTCTCGGACTGGAATGGTGTGGGTTATTTCAATACCACAAGCACAACCTTAGGCCCTGTTCGGCAGACGTCCACTCCTTGCTTTCCAACTCCCAGCTCCATCCAGAAGCGGAGCGCACGGAGCGGCACTTTTGCAACTCTGAAAAAGTGGCCTACAAGCCGCTCCGCTCCGCTCTGGGAGAGGCATGGAGCCAGCGCGTTCGGTGCCACTCCGCAGCTCCTCCAGCCGCTCCAGGAGCTGAGCTCGGAGCGGAGGCCTGCCGAACAGGCACTTATTGTGTACCTGCATGCTAGTTAGCTAGTGTACATGGAAATATAATTTTTAGAATACCATAACGTACTATGGCTTCATTCATAGATTAATAGCTTAATCTATGAAATAGTCATTTCAGGTATACATTGTGTGATTGCAATTCTCACATAATATTGTTGCTAACATGTTCAGTATATCCTATGTATATTGTGATAGTGCATGCCTTTTCATGGATGTTGTATCTATCCTTTTTGCCTGATATAGCATGCTAATTCTTCTCTTTTTGTTCTCTAAGGCTCTGCCATCAAATATGGAGTGTTGCTGTTATATTTCTTTAGTGCTTGCTTACTAAGAATAGAAGTCCATGCTCCATTTTCCGGTTATTGCACATAGAATGAGTGTCAATACACTATAGTAGTGTGATTTGGAAAATGTGAACACAATTTCAGATGAACAATACAAGTAAATTCGCACCTCGCTACCTGATTTTAAATTTGATGAGTACTGCTGAACACTCCTTGTCTGAGATTTTCTCCTGAATAGTCAGCTAAATTGAATTTTCTTTTTCTACCAGCAAGCAACATTTCTATTGTCAAAGAAGCACAGACTATGTTGGATCCTGACCTTTTCAATATCATACGCTTCACTATTGCGGCCATTCCTTTTGTGCCATTCTTGTTGAAGTCACTCAGAGACATGCAAGTTGTTCTTAGGGGCGTAGAGCTGGGGGTTTGGGTAACCTTGGCCTACCTCACTCAATCTATTGGGTTAGTTACAGCTGATGCTGGCCGTGCATCTTTCATATCCGCCCTCACAGTAAGATCCTTTCTCAAGCTTAGTCCATAAAGTATTCCCACTAAGATATGTTGTATGTTCTTTACTCAAACATATTCAGGTGATCATTGTTCCTTTCTTGGATGGTATTCTTGGAGCAGAAATACCTGCATATACATGGCTTGGAGCATTTTTATCAGTTCTCGGGGTTGGTATTCTGGAGTTAAGTGGTTCTCCACCATGTGTAAGTCGATTATCTACATGTAAAGGTCCACAAGTTTGTCTGACGTTTTTATTTGTCTTAGGGCTTATAGTATTGTTCTGTGTCAAGATTAGTGTGCTTTATAATTTGAGCTCTGTATTAGTGTGCTTTAGAATTTGACCTCTTTATTCTTGATTCAACAAGTTGATAATAACTGCACAACTTGCACATATCATGTTGATTGATCCTGTCTCTGCGTACTGTCTTTAGGTTGGTGATCTTCTGACCCTCCTTAGTGCCTTTTGTTTTGGAATTCACATGCTCAGAACCGAGCATATTTCCAGGAAAATGAAGAAAGAAAATTTCCTACCGCTTGTTGGATGTCAGGTTAGTTATCGACTAAATCTCAATGCTTCTCTTGCATTTATCTCTGAAAATTTTCCTTTTTTTTCTTGAGCAAGTGTTCTAAAAATTGGTTTAAAATCAGGTGGTTGTCGTAGCTGTTGTGTCGGCAGTCTCGTTCATTGTTAAATGCTTCCTCCAGAATGTGGTACCCTGGAATTTAAAATCAGGGACACCAACAGAGTTATTCAGTATGATGTCATCGTTTCCTTGGCTAGCAATACTATACACAGGCATAATCGCAACAACCTTTTGTTTATGGGCAGAGGTTAGTAACTAATCTTGCCATGCCGATTCTTTTCAGTTTGATGTCAGTTTATTTCTAGAAATACCTTTTTTTTCTGACATTTTCCTGTCATCAGATCGTTGCTATGCGTGATGTATCAGCTACAGAAACTGCAATAATTTATGGTCTGGAACCAGTATGGGGTGCTACTTTCGCATGGGCAATTCATGGCGAGAGATGGGGCATTACTGGACTTATTGGAGCTATCTTCATCATAGGTACTTATTCACCAGCCACCACATTCTCAGCTACATTCCGTATTACGAATTTTCAATGATGAAAGTTAATGACTAGTTGCAGTACAAACCATCAATGTCCTTCACTGTTTGGAAATGTAGGGCGTAGTTCGGGCATCCAAGTTTAAATTTGACCAACAAATAATCTGAGAATATGTGGGTTATGTTAAAGCACAATAGGGTTATGTTTTTCCAAAAGTACTTTCTTGTGATTGTGATTTGTAATATTGTACTTCAAACTTGGACAATAAAGTTAACACCTTAGATTTCCTACAGGAGGGAGTAGTTCCCACAGCGAGAATATTGACTCTTGTTTTTCTTTTCAGCTGGTAGCTTGATGGTTCAGGTACTGGGGTCATTTCTTGATATTGATGTATCAGAGGACAGTTACCAGATGAACAGCTGATACATAAATTGCAAAAATACGAGGATTTCACATGATATGATCAGTTGATCACTACTGCGAAGTAATACGCCAAGTAGTTAGCATGACACTGCAACAAGATCTAACTACAATTATGGCCAGTTGCACAAGGAATGGAAAGCTCACTAGGCTGACAAAAATAGGGGTGGCGTGGCTCACTGGTGGCCTGAGCAACTGATGAAAACAAACTGTGGTGCCTCGTGGCATGGAGAACACATCTACAGAAAATGGTGATGTGTATCACTCCACTAAACGCTTAGGGTAGCCTGATGTAGTATCAGTAACAGTCTAAATCCTTCTTTCTCTCAATGTAAATCCATCCACATGATGTAGTATGTAATAGATTACTTCATGCTGACATGAAACTAGATTGTACCAACCTTTGTTTTAGTACGTTATCGTTCATTGCCAGCTAGATATATGTCCATAAAACTAGATTGTACCAACTCACACATAGATTACAAATTCTCCATGGGATCAGAACTGCACCTAGCATGCTTGTGATCAAACGGCATATTCCAGCCCAAGAAACGAAAAACAAGATTATACTCACAGGAGTAGTAGTATATATCTCAGAAACAGAGCAGTACCATTGCAGGCTCACAGGAGCAAGAAGTAGAGCAACAGTTTTGGGGAAATATCTGGTACTCCCACCCCTAGGGTGCTCCCGGTGCTCCAAAACTCGATAGCATGTTTTAAAATGTTCAAAAAATTCTATCAATGGCTACCCTTGTATCCCTTTCAACTCCTATCTTTCAACTCCTTCTATCAATGCAATGATCCACAAGCTTTCGCGTATTCGCGAAAAAATTAATGCAAAGTCATAATAATTCAGGTAACAAATACTTGTACTTTCTAAATGCATAAGTACATCGAACCATCAATACACAACTTTCAAATATAACAAGATGCATGCTAAAGATAATTCCAGTAGTCGAACTAAGAACAAGGAACCACACCAAAACCGAACAACAGACCGTACACATGACTGTCTAAACTTTTAGCAATCATGTCCGCTTGCCTGACCTGAATTCTGCATTTGAGCGTCTAAGTAAGCTAATGGGCCTAGAGCCATTCAGTCTGCCAGTCACAAGGAATGGAAAGCTCACTAGGCTGATTGTTTGACCAGTTCCTTCTTTCCTCCTTGCCGCTGCCGGCCTTCAGCAGAAGGCAGGGACACGGGCGCCATTGGGGACGTGCGCTGCCGCCGCCATTCTACCATGCAGGGAGGGAACCCGCTTCGCCGGTCGCCTCTCCAGTAGACCGATCGATGCCCCGCAACCTCCGCCATCGGCCCAGTAAAAAAATACAACTAAATTATGGGTTCATGCATAGTCAATGAAACTACAAAAGAAAATCCGAAACTGTCAGAAAAGTTCAGACTTAAATGATCAACAAGTGCAGTGTCCGAAACTGTCAGTCATTATCATTTGTACTGTAAAAAAGGTTAGAGAGAAAAAATAATGAAGATGAGTCACATAAACCTATTCAGATCACTCCCTCTCCAACATTGGCAATGCTCACTAGATCTTTATAATCTGGGTACTTGTTTGAGGTACAAATAACAAAAGGGAATTCAGAAAGGTGATTCAGTTCAACCTCTTGTACCTCCTGTGCATGTGTGAATTAAGGAGTAGCAAGGACAGGAACAGCAAAATTCAGAGATGACAGAAAACCAAGGAACAAATTACACACTATGGAGCTAAAATACAACTATTTAGATGAAGGCATTATTAAAAAAGACAACATAGTTCAGTAAGTCATGAACATAAATACTGCAGAATTTGGGGACCACTTAGATACTGTAAATTCAGTTAGAAACAAGACAGCCAAATTGCACTTAAATTTCAAGGAAAAATATGACTATTCCACACTGTAAATCATGAACATTGACACTGTAATAACTGTTCACTCCACACTGTAAATAGACAGAACAAACTTTTTTTTGTCACAACTTGAATCTGCTCTGCAACTTATGAACTTGTAGTTGTTCTGCAGATTATCAAGAGCAGCGAAACAGTTTTGATTTACAAACATAGTTAGTCCTACTACTTATCTGCGGTTGCCCAGATCATAACTGCATCATGCTTGCTTATCTGAAACTAATACAAAAAGATAGAGCAGTTTTAACATGGTCCATCACAGGAAACAGAGCAGAAGAAGTACTAGTGCAGGAGCGAATGCAAGGTTCAGAAATCCATCACAGGAGCAAGAAGAATAACAACAGTTTTACTAGCTTGCATGAACAAGTGGAGCAAATTGCTCAGAGGTACATCCGTGGCGATCGTACATGGACGAACTATTACATCAGCCAGTGAGTATCCTCGTATACACTTTGAAAACAATTTCAACATCGGACTTAGTAGACACTTGCAGGCGAGAAGAAGTTGCTGTGCCCTCCAGCGTGAAGATTGGCCGCGGCATTGCACCTCTTCTCCTTCTCCAGCGCCTCTTCGGCCTTCCACGCTGCTTCAAATGGATCGAAGGAGCACGGCCGCGGTTTCAACAAGTGGTCCTGTCCCTGAAGCGATGGAGCGTCAAGATCCGGCACGGCATCGTACCTCTTCTCCTTGTCAGCATCATGGAAGGCAGGGTAATCGGACTGCAGCATGTCCTCCAGCACACCTTGGTCCAAGGCATCCAGGTACAGAGGTTCCTGTTGGCCCATCTCCACGCCAGTGTTGGCTCCAGTGGCCGGCTCAACTTCAATTGGGTCGTCTTCCATCATTCTCATTAGTTCTTCGATATCAAAACCATCTGCCTTCCCATCCGGCAAATTGGAAATAGGCTCCAATGGCTCAAAGACACCCTCTTCAGATGAGCTCCTTGCAATGCTTGAGCCAGCCTCAGGAACAATCTGTTGTTGGCTGTAATGCTTGACAGACTCCAGCACAAGTGATTGGGTGGACTCAAGCACATCTGACTGGGAGGAAATCTCAGGAGCTTGAGCAACGTCGGAGCGGCTGGATGTTGTAGTGGACTCGCATGATGCTTGGGCATACTGAACAGGGAAGTTGGTGTGAGCCAGCGGGCCATGCATTGCTCTGGCTGCCTCATCATACATCAAGAACGACGGTGTGGCAGGTGCCGGGACGGGGACGGCACCGCGCATCCTCTTCTTGGGGCGCGGCGGATGAGGATCGGCGGCGGCAGCCGGCGCTGGCCTCTTCTGCGCGTGCGTGCTCGGGGTCACGGCCTCTGGTTGCTCTTGTTGACGATTGTACGCAGCCGATTCCTGGCGGGCCGCGTCAGGGGCATGCTGAGCCAAGTGCATTCTGCAGAACACCTTCACCCCGTCGGAGACGGTGGCCTCCGGCAGCAGGCATCGGTATTCCTCCATGACCCAGCCGGTGGACTTGCCCTTCTTCTTGAAGGAGAGGTTCTTGACCTCGCCGACCTTGACTCCCGCGTGGAAAATCTCCGTGGTCTTCTGGATGGTCCATGTGCCGCCGCCGGCGGCGCGCACGCTCTGGAGCTTGCTCCCGTTCTTGCTCTTGCAAGTGGTGAAGAAGAACCGGTCGCCGCTGCTCACGGCCTGCGGCACGGGCGCGTATCGGGCGGCCAGATCCTTGGGCTCGCAGCCCGAGATGTTGACGCGGTGGATGAGCTTGTCGACGGCATGCAGCGTCTCGCCGGAGAGGAGGCGTGGTAGGTAGTAGGTGACGGCGTCCACATCCGTGGGGCTCAGCCGGTAGTGGTGGAAGACGTCGTCGACGTCGAGCCCCTCCATCCCGGCCGGCGGCTGCCCGATCTGCTGCTAGGGTTCTACTGCAGCTAGGAAAGGGTGCTGTCGATCGAGGACGGGCGAGGGATTTGGGAGAGGTCTGTCTGCGGGATTGGAAGGTGTTCTGTGCTGATATTTAAAGACGCTGCACTAGGCGATGGAGGACGCGTCAGATTTCCTTTCTCTGAATCCGACTATGTGCCCAGTTCAGTTTCCCGTCAGTTATCTGAAACTTGCAGCTCCCGTTTGCTTTAATTTCCGTCAATCCGATGATGATGCGGTCCTGAAGACGTAGAGAACAGATTCCGTGCTGATTGTGATTCTTGATTTTGAGCCTTATTCGGATCCATTTCTTTTCATCCATGGCAACATCTGTTGCGTGATAATACTGTATAATTTACCTTCAGAGACATTGTTAACAGCGGCAAACAGATTCAGCCCAGAGAGAAATATTTGGCCCCTGTCCAACTGCATGTGCAATTAACATCGGCCATGGCACCACCTGCGTGATGCCTATTTACCTCGCACGATTCACGCAATGTCTTCCAGTCAGAATGGATTCAAGTGGCCTGGAACTGGTACTTGCCTTGGTAATGTATCATCAAAACTAGTCCAGCTGACTTTGTGGGACTCACTGTCAGGTTTGACTTTGGTCAAGTCAATGCTGACTGTGCTGATGTAATGTTGACACAGCAAATCATCTCTGGATTTTAAATAAATCTAAATGATTTATTTATTTTCAGAAATTTGCCTAAACTTCAAAAAATCATATAAAATCAATCGTAGCTCAAAATGAAATAATTTATATATGAAAAAATTATAAGAAAAATCCAAACTTTTCGTTTGTACCATTTTGAGCTACGATTTTTCCAAAGGGGGGAGGCCGGCCGGCCCTAGAGGGCGCGCCAGGAGGAGGAATCCTCCTCCTAGTAGGAGTAGGATTCCCCTCTTTCCTACTCCTACTAGGAGGGGGAAAGGAAGGGGGAGAAGGAGAAGGAAAGGGGGGCGCCACCCCCCTCTCCTAGTCCAATTCGGACCAGAGGGGGAGGGGGCGCGCGGCCTGCCCTGGCCGGCCCCTCTCTCTCTCTCTCTCTCCACTAGGGCCCAATAAGGCCCATTAACCCCGAGGGGTTCCGGTAACCCCTCCGGCACTCCGGTAAAATCCTGATTTCACCCGGAACTCTTTCGATGTCCAAATGTAGGCTTTCAATATATCAATCTTTATGTCTCGATCATTTTGAGATTCATCGTCATGTCCGTGATCATATCTGGGACTCTGAACTACTTTCGCTACATCAAAACATATAAACTCATAATACCGATCGTCACAGAATTTTAAGCGTGCGGACCCTACGGGTTCGAGAACTATGTAGATATGACCGTGACATGTCTCCGGTCAATAACCAATAGCGGAATCTTGATGCTCATATTGGTTCCTACATATTCTACGAAGATCTTTATCGGTCAAACCGCATAACAATATACGTTGTTCCCTTTGTCATCGGTATGTTACTTGCCCCGAGATTCGATCGTCGGTATCCTAATACCTAGCTCAATCTCGTTACTGGCAAGTCTCTTTACTCGTTCCGTAATGCAGCATCCCGCAACTAACTCATTAGTCACATTGCTTGCAAGGCTTATAGTGATGTGCATTACCGAGAGGGCCCAGAGATACCTCTCCGACAATCGGAGTGACAAATCCTATTCTTGATCTATGCCAACTCCACGAACACCATCGGAGACACCTGTAGAGCACCTTTATAATCACCAAGTTATGTTGTAACGTTTGGTAGCACACAAAGTGTTCCTCTGGTATTCAGGAGTTGCATAATCTCATAGTCATAGGAACATGTATAAGTCATGAAGAAAGCAATAGCAGTAAACTTAAACGATCAAGTGCTAAGCTAACGAAATGGGTCAAGTCAATCACATCATTCTCCTAATGATGTGATCCCATTGATCAAATAACAACTCATGTCTATGGCTAGGAAAATTAACCATCTTTGATCAATGAGCTAGTCAAGTAGAGGCATACTAGTGATACTATGTTTGTCTATGTATTCATACATGTATTATGTTTCCGGTTAATACAATTCTAGCATGAATAATAAACATTTATCATGAAATAAGGAAATAAATAATAACTTTATTATTGCCTCTAGGGCATATTTCCTTCAAGTTGTGCTATTGCTCTTACCAAGCGGACAATACCCAAAGGGTGGGCTTGGGACGACAAGGCACGTGGCATGGTGTACTAAGAGAATACTACCCGAGGGTGGGCTTGGGAACTCTGCATGCATCATTTGAGTACAGGTCGCGTATAGGCGCTAAGTGGTGGACACATGTGTGAAGAAGTAGACCCGTGCAGGGTTATGAATCTATTCGAATAGCCGCACCCACATTATATGGACTACTTGAAAACTTATATTGTTCATAGACAACTTTAATGGTTACTTTAAAAAAGTCAAGATAAGTGTTTGCGCTATGGGTGGCCTTCTGGTAGGGAGACGACTGAGAATCCATAGTGGTGTATCATTGTGGTTACTAGCTAGTTGGACTTGTGTGCGCTCTCTCACCTTATTCAACTACTGTAGTCGTAGTACAGGTTAGCCAAGAGTCAAAGCTAGCTTGCTGCAATAAACTCCACAACCCCCTTTATTGATACTGGTGCATAAGTAGATAGTTCTGATATATCGTATGAACCATATATGTTGATGAAGTTATCCATGATTATGTGCTTTCTGATCCCAGCTCCTTCCATCGCTAAGATCCCTGCTCTTTGGAAATCTTTTATCTGTATATGTGACCAGAGAAATGGGACCTCATCCGGTCTAGCCAGCTGTGACACCCACAATGCGGCTATATCTCCCACGTGTTGGGGCACGACTTAGAGGCATAGCCGCATGGTAGGTTTGTCGCAAGAGGGGTAATCTTCACACAATCCCATGTACTGAATATAAAGGGATAAAGAGTTGGCTCACAATCGCCACTTCACACAAATACAAGTTAAACGTACATCATCCAGAGTACAATCAAGGTCCGACTACGGAACCAAAATAAAAGAAGAAAACCCCAAATGCTAGATCCCCGATTGTCCCAACTGGGCTCCACTACTGATCAATAGGAAACGAAACAAAACAACGATCAAGATCTTCATCGAGCTCCCACTTGAGCTGGGTTGCGTCACCTGCACTAGTATCATCGGCACCTGCAACTGTTTGGAAGTAACTGTGAGTCACGAAGACTCAGCAATCTCACACCCGCGAGATCTAGACTATTTAATCTTATGGGTAGGAGAAGGTAGTGAGGTGGAGCTGCTGCAGGCACTAAGCATATATGGTGGCTAACATACGCAAATAAGAGCGAGAAGAGAAGCAACGCAACGGTCAAGAAGCTAGAAGTGATCCTGAAACTACTTACGTTCAAGCATAACACAAGAACCATGTTCACTTCCCGGACTCCGCCGAGAAGAGACCATCACGGCTACACACGCGGTTGATGCATTTTAATTAAGTTAAGTGTCAAGTTCTCTACAACCAGATATTAACAAATTCCCATCTGCCACATAACCGCGGGCACGACTTCCGAAAGTTCAAAACCCTGCAGGGGTGTCCCAACTTAGCCCATCACAAGCTCTCACGGTCAACGAAGGATATTCCTTCTCCCAGGAAGACCCGATCAGTCTCGGAATCCTGGTTACAAGACATTTCGACAATGGTAAAACAAGACCAGCAAGACCGCCTGATGCGCCGACATCCCGATAGGAACTGCACATATCTCGTTCTCAGGGCAACACCGGATGAACACTATGTATAGCTAAAACCAGCCCTCAAGTTTCCTCGAGGTGGCGCCGCAAGTGGATCTGGTTCGGACCAACACTTAGAGAAGCACTGGCCCGGGGGGGGGGGAGTTAAAGTAAAGATAACCCTCAAGAGCGTGACTCCCAAGGGAAAAGTATAGGTGGTGGTGAGGCAAATGGTAAAACCAAGGTTGGGCCTTGCTGGAGGAGTTTTATTCAAAGCGAACTGTCAAGGGGTTCCCATAACACCCAACCGCGTAAGGAACGCAAAATCAAGGAACATAACACCAGTATGACGGAAACTAGGGCGGCAAGAGTGGAACAAAACACCAGGCATAAGGCCGGGCCTTCCATCCTTTACCAAGTATATAGATGAATTAAAGTAAATAAGATATATTGTGATATCCCAAACATATCCATGTTCTAACAAGGAACAAACTTCATCTTCACCTGCAACTATCAACGCTATAAGAGGGGTTGATCAAAAGCGGTAACATAGCCAAACAACGGTTTGCTAGAAAGGTGGGTTAGAGGCTTGACATGGCAATATGGGAGGCATGATATAACAAGTGGTAGGTAGCGCGACATAGCAATAGAATGAACAACTAGCAAGCAAAGATAGAAGTGATTTCGAGGGTATGGTCATCTTGCCTGAGATCCCGCAAGGAAGAAGAACGAGTCCATGAAGAAGACAAACGGACGTAGATGAACGGATCCTCACAACTCCGGAACGCAACCGAAGCCAACGAGAGAAGCAACCCGGAAATAAGCAAGCAACATAGTAAACAACTATCACATAAACATGGCATGATGCACAACCAAGTATGATGCATGTCTGGTTTAATGAGGCATGACATGGCAAAGTGCAACAAACAATACTACAAATTAAGTGGAGCTCAATATGCAATGAGTTGCATATTGACGAAACGTCACATGACTTATTTAGTTCTCTCTCGGTTATGTACCCATCAATATTAAATGTTATTAATCATGGCAAGAGGTGAGGCATATGAAAACTACCTATCTAGGCAAGTTTAAATGAGGCCGGAACAACAAACAACAAGTCTGGAAAATCCTCATATGCAAATTATGGATTTGGTACTGTTCTGCATTAAACCATATTTTAGAGTTGTTAAACATGCAAGATGAGTGCACCAAGTTAAACTAGGCATTTTTCTACCCCATTTACATATAAAGTTTATTTAAAACCGAGCTACGGTTATTTAGTTATGAATTAAATCATTTTAACATGGCAATTTGCAAAATAAACACAAGCAACAAGTTTAATTTTTTTAACATGGATGAAAGTAGCATATTATGAAACTAGACAAAATTCTAAGCATTATATATATATAAAGTTTTTACATAAGATGCATAGTTTGTGAGATATAATATGCATGAACAACAGGGGGTTTTCTGTAAAACTGGTTCTCTGGAATAATTAGGAAATTCGTAGATCTAGAAAAAACATGAGCGGGCCGAATCAGAGGCTGGCCGAACAAAGCACAGGGGCGGGGGCTGCTCACCAGGCCTCATGGGCCGGCTCGGTGAGGAGGCTGGACGCAGGCTGGGCCTTCTAGCCCTGCGCTCGGTCAACGCGCGAGAGCGGGCGAGCTGCTACTGCTTGTTTCTGAAGAACAGAAACAGCAGCACACCCATGGCGATGCAGAGGACGACGGCAGGGGTTCTGGTGACGGGGTCGGCGGAAACCGGCGGGAACGGGCGGATCGAGGTGCGTGACGGCGTTCTCCGGCGAGGTGGTGGCGCAGC